>NC_056727.1:535287001-535524501 GCF_019279795.1 Protopterus annectens | reverse complement strand
TTTTAAAATCCTATTGCAGATCCAGTGTCTTTCACAGGGGCCCAAGGGCATTAAGGCTTCTACTGCTAAAAATCCTACCCCTTCTGATAGAGACTCCAGGGCAGTGGATAGATGGGGTAAGAAGGTTTACACTTCTGCAACCTTGGGCTTTAAACTGCCAGTTTCATATGTTAAAGTATCAGCAACATGTTATTGGACTGCTTAAACAGAAAATGATGTTGATTCCTGATTGTGTGGAAAATAAAGAATTACAGGATTTAATGCATTCTGCTGAACAAATTGGAAAACATACTTTGCAATGTGGTTTGGATTCATTAGAGGCCTCTTGCAGGGCTGCTGTTACTGGGTCTGTGCTCAGAAGGCATGCTTGGCTCAAGGAGCAATCTTTGCCTGATCATGTTGAAGCTAAATTGTCGGATGCTCCTTTAAATCAGGACTGCCTGTTTGGCAACAAGGCTAGGAAGTTCTTAAAAAGATGGAAGATAAAGCTAAATCTATGCAAACTGTTAAAGATTTTTTACAAGTTCAGCCTTCTAGATTTAGTAGGCACTGGCCTTCTAAGAATGGTACTTTAAAGCCCCTTCCAGGTCTTCTCAAGCCAAACCCAGACACAACAAAACCCCAGGTTTCAGTCCCAGGTGACACACAGAGCTAAGCAGTGGGGTGCCTCCACTTCCAACTATGGGAATAATAAGCCCCCCCCCCCCTGCATGGTAAACTGTCTCAATGACTTCCTTTTAAAATTTCAAGCACTTATCAACCGACTGCCCCTTTGGGGGGAAAGATTGCTCTTCATGGAAAGAATTGGGAACTCATTACCCAGGACAAATGGGTTTTAAATATAGTGTCCCAGGGATATAGATTTCACTTCCACACGTTGCCAACACCAAGCGGGTGGCCGGACCTACCACTAGTCAGTGGGCAGAGGCCCAAAAACAAGTACTTTCTCTCTTAAGCGTGGGGACTATTCACTTAGTACCAGAAGAGGAAAAGGGACAAGGTTTCTACTCGAGACTTTTCTTGATGCCCAGAAAAGACAATTCATGGCATCCTATCCTGGACCTGTCTAATCTAAACACCTTTTTGGGGATTCCAAAATTCAAGATGCTGACTCTTCACCAATTACTTCCTATGCTAGACAGAGATGCCTGGTTGGCAACACTAGATTTAAAAGAAGCATACCTACACATCCCAATCAGGGAATCTTGCAGAAGATACCTACGCTTCAAAGCAGACTGCACGCACTATCAGTTCTCTGCACTGCCCTTTGGCTTATCTACTGCGCCCAGGGTATTCACAAAGTGCCTAGCTCTAGTTATTGCATTTTTCAGGCAAAGAAATATTCAGATATACCCATTCCTGGACGATTGTCTAATTCAGGCAGAAAGCCAGGACATACTTTTGAATCATCTGGCCTTTGTACAAAGGGTTCTAACTTGTCTGGGGTACACCATAAACGAAAAGAAATCACACCTGGTACCCTGTCAACAAATTATATTCCTGGGAGCAAGCTTGAATACAGCTTTCCAGATGGCTTACCTCATGCCAAAGAAACAAATTCATTTGACAAACTACTTCAAACAAGTGGCCACAAAAACCCTAGTATCTGCAAGACAGATACTGCAAGCCTTGGGGTTCATGGCCTCCTGCATTCTTCTAATTCCATATGCAAGACTGCATATGAGGAAACTACAGTGGTATCTAAAAAGCCTGTGGTGTCAGCATTCTCAAGACGTGGAAACAATTATTTCTATCATACCTTCCCTACACCTAGAGTTCCTTTGGTGGGCAGAGGCCTGCCACCAAAACAAGGGACTACCTTTCACACCACCCCCTGCCGCCCAAACCATAACAGATGCATCAAACTATTCATGGGGGACTCACCTGGCAGGGAAGTGCATTCAGGGCAAATGGAACCAAAGTCAAATGCACCTGCATATCAATCAAAAAGAAATGTTAACATATAAAACACCAACCAAGAGCAATACAATGAAGAGCATACAGTCCAGGATAGTCAAATGTTCAACAATGATGTTAAGTACCTCCAATAACAATCTCCAGATAGTTCGTATAGTAAAAGAATTTAATAGAGGTGCACATATAAAACAATGGTTAGCGCTTTCGCAAATGCTTCATCAGACCAGTTAAATTCTTATTACAAAAGGATTTAAATACATAAATCGGCGGGAAAACGTTCAAAAAATCACGATCCTTAAAGGAACATCTACATAAAAACTCATTATTACTAAAAATATCAAAATTTAAAAACAAAACAAAGCATATATACACAAACCTATACTGCAATCTAGCTGCTCAAGTTGTAACAACAACAAATAATTGTTACATCAAAACAAGAGCTAATATAAATTCATCATGTGTAAAAAAACACCAAAAATACATTTATGAATACATGTCTCACACTGTGACTGACATCTTATGTACATAAATCATGTCATAGAATTATAAGATAGACTAATCTATAATAGACTAATCTATAAACATGATATTTAAAACACTATTAGATATGTTCCCATCATACCTCTTATTTGTATGTGTTTTATAATGAGTTGCCTCATATTATACTGCGTACATATACATATGAGCTAAATCATAAATTATGATGGACCTATATGTACATAACACTAGGCATACATACATATAAAACATATCATGTTTCGCATGTGTTGTCTAAAAAATCCTTTATAATTATAAAAATGTATGAAAAGTTTCCTGTATGGAGAATATATCAGTGCTGTATCTTGAGCCTCCTCTTTTTCAGGTAGGGTTTGACTGGCACTCTCCCATTCAGCCCTGGTGGCTTATCGGACCTGAACTTAATAATCCAGTCACTTTCCTTAGACTCTGTAAGGTTGGACAAATCCCCCTTCCTGAAAGAATCATGTAGCTTCTCTAATATCCTAAATCTGAATGTGTGGTCACTACCTAAGTCCACTACGTGTTTTGCCAGGGCATTACTCATGGTGCCCTTCCTAATATGGTATGTGCTCACGCATCCTATCTCGAAGACACCTATTGGTCTTGCCAACATAGAATGCGGAGCACCGAGTGCACGTGGCCAGATAAACCACATTGGTGGACATACAATTGCCTCCAGCTCTTGTTCTAAATTGACCAAACCCACTGGGGTGTGTAAATATTGAACTAGAGTTTATGTATGTACAAAAATTGCAGTGTGTACATGGTACTGTATGATCAGTTAACTCTGTGTTATCATGTAGCCGAATCTTGGGGTAACACAACAAGCTTTTGAGATTCTTTTTATTTTTGTAAACAAATCTAGGTTTATCTCCAAGTACATCTTTAATGCTTGGTTCAACTGATAAGACATGCCAGTGTTTACTGATAACGTCTTTAATGTTCCCTACATCCCTAGTATAATACACAGGACATGCAACTCCTTTCAAATTGGTACTACTTTCCATGTTGTCATTACCCCGGTCTCCTGACCTATCAGAAAAATAGTGTGCAGCTCTACCCTTCCTCAGACTATCAATCTCAAACATGCCTGCGGATAAATCTCTATCCGTGTATCCTCTCTCTCTCAGCATTGATTCAAGGCTAACTAACTCTTCTGTAAAACAAACTTCATTAGGGTTGTATCTAGATACTCGCATCGCTTGGCCTTTCACTATATTTTTATAGATATGGCCTGGATGCATACTGTGTCGGTGCAGGAAAGAGTTCCTATAACATGCTTTCCTATACAATCCGGTGTTAATAATACCCCCTTCCAATCTCTCTACAAAAATGTCCAGGAAAGATATCCTGGTATTGGATGACTCATAAGTAAAATTCAAAAAGCAGGTTGTGTCATTCATCAATTGAACGAATTGAACTAGCTCATCTGTGCTACCTGCCCACAAAAAGAACAGGTCGTCAACAAAATGCCTGTAGAATGGCACATACCTACCAGTCAAACCCTACTTGAAAAAGAGGAGGCTCAAGATACAGCACTGATATATTCTCCATACAGGAAACTTTTCATACATTTTTATAATTATAAAGGATTTTTTAGACAACACATGCGAAACATGATATGTTTTATATGTATGTATGCCTAGTGTTATGTACATATAGGTCCATCATAATTTATGATTTAGCTCATATGTATATGTACGCAGTATAATATGAGGCAACTCATTATAAAACACATACAAATAAGAGGTATGATGGGAACATATCTAATAGTGTTTTAAATATCATGTTTATAGATTAGTCTATTATAGATTAGTCTATCTCATAATTCTATGACATGATTTATGTACATAAGATGTCAGTCACAGTGTGAGACATGTATTCATAAATGTATTTTTGGTGTTTTTTACACATGATGAATTTATATTAGCTCTTGTTTTGATGTAACAATTATTTGTTGATGTTACAACTTGAGCAGCTAGATTGCAGTATAGGTTTGTGTATATATGCTTTGTTTTGTTTTTAAATTTTGATATTTTTAGTAATAATGAGTTTTTATGTAGATGTTCCTTTAAGGACCGTGATTTTTTGAACGTTTTCCCGCCGATTTATGTATTTAAATCCTTTTGTAATAAGAATTTAACTGGTCTGATGAAGCATTTGCGAAAGCGCTAACCATTGTTTTATATGTGCACTTCTATTAAATTCTTTTACTATACGAACTATCTGGAGATTGTTATTGGAGGTACTTAACATCATTGGTGAACATTTGACTATCCTGGACTGTATGCTCTTCATTGTATTGCTCTTGGTTGGTGTTTTATATGTTATTGTACTTTGCTTTTCTCCGAGAGCATTAACCCCAAGTGAATCCAGTGATTTTTCTACTTCCAAAAAGAAATGTTAGTTGTACAGAATGCTCTGACAGCCTTCAAGGACCACATTCTTCCAGGACAACTAATGGTAAAGACAGACAACACCACTGTTATGTGGTACATAAACAAGCAGGGGGGGTACACATTCTTACCCCCTCTGCAGACTAGCCATGGCATTGTGGAATACAGCCTTGAGCTGCCAAGTGCACCTACAAGCTCAATTCCTGCCAGGAAAATTAAATACACTGGCAGACGGACTAAGCAGAAACCTCATGGACCCACATGAGTGGAAACTGGAACCAAGGATTTTCAACATGCTGACAAGCAAATGGGGGGAGCCCAAATACAGACCTATTTGCCTCTCCCCAGAACTACCAATTGGACAAGTTTTGAGCAAGGACTCCCCACAAACAAGCCTGGAAAGTGGATGCTCTGTTCTTCAGCTGGAAAAACCTATTCCCCTCTGCCTCTGCTCTCCAAAGTACTACTAAAAATCAAACAGGACAAACCAAGGATGATTTTGATTGCTCCAGACTGGCCGCGCCAACACTGGTACCCCCTCCTGCGCAGTGTGTCACTGTTATCTCCATGGCACCTGCCTCAGACTCATACCCTGCTGTCTCAGCAAGATAACCAGATTCTGCACCCTCAGTTTCTAACACTGAACCTTCTAGCCTGGCTAATTACTCTATCTCTCCTTTACCATCCCTCAACAAACCTGTAATGAATATCATTTTAGAGGCAAGGAAGCCTAGTACTAGAAAATCTTATGCTGAAAAATGGAAGATATTCTGTGCTTGGAACCAATCTCAAGGGATGAGCACAGCAGCGCCCAATTTACCTCAGATTTTACAGTACTTAACTGAGATGCTTCACAAGGGCCTGTCTTTTTCCTCCATCAAAATCCACGCCTCAGCCGTTTCAGCTCATTATAACACAAAAGCACCCCCTCTTCTCTTATCCACTGCTGAAACAGTTCCCCAGATGGGCCAAAAATTTGAGACCACCCAGGCGAGCTACATCCCCAGCCTGGGACCTTAACTTTGTCTTGGAGAAACTCGCCCTACCTCCTTTCGAGCCAGCTGCTACTACAGGCTTAAAATTTCTTTTTTGGAAAACAGCTTTCCTTTTAGCAATCACTTCAGCTAGAAGGGTATCTGAATTACAGGCCCTTATGGCAGTGAAGCCTTTCATCGTCTTTCATTAGGACAGTGTATCCCTCAGAACCAATCCATCCTTCATGCCCAAAGTGGTATCCAGTGTGTTTTTTTTCAGTCCATTCATTTGCCAACTTTTTTTCCCAATCCACAGAATAAAGGGGAATGGATACTGCATTCCTTATATGTGCACAGACAGCTTAGATTCTACTCGGACAAGACTAAACCTCAAAGAAAATCTGAATTGCTGGTGGTATTTGCTGCAGGGGCAGAGGGGAAGGCCATTTCAAAGCAAACCATTTCTAAATGGATAAGCCATTGCATTCATTTCTGCTGTAAGCACCATGGAAAACCTATCCCCCAGGGGATGAGACCTCACTCCACAAGGGCTGCATCTACCTCTACAGCCTTTGTCAGAGGCATCCCTACCAGGGACATCCTAGAAGCTGCTACCTGGAGTTCTGTACATACTTTCACCAAACATTATCATTTGCCAATTTTCTCTAAATCCAGAGCTGGCTTTGCCACTGCAGTCTTGCAGGGCCTTATAGCTGGCCCTAATGGTATCTAAATTCCTCCTCCCAACCATAGCTTTGCGAATCTACCTAAATGTAATGACTGCAGCAGTGAAACACTAAGAACATAGTACAGTTGTGTACACTTACCATAAATGTAGATGTTAGAGCGTATTTACTGTTGCAGTCCTGGTTACCCTCCCTCCAGCCCCCTAACTTCTTTTGGCTATACCTCTACTTTCCTTTACTATGCTTAAAAGCCTTTTTGGTGTATTTGCTTTGTTGTTGGAGGTATATCTTTATGCTTTTATATGCAATTTATTTCCCTTAAAGGGCACCTGACATCTGGGGCAAGAAAAACTGATGTAATGGCGTCTGCTGCATGTTTTATACCCCTGACGTCATAGAAGAAGGGACAGCAGCCCACACAGGACCCAAGATTGTTAAGCAGGCCGACTGAGGGCTACCTGCAAGCAGATAACCCAAATGTAATGACTGCAACAGTGAATACACTCTTAACATCTACATTTATGGTAAGTGTACACATCTGTACTTTCTGTACACACCTTTACCACGCATTACCACTTATCTATTTTTTCTAAATCCAGAGCTGGATTTGCCACAGCAGTCTTACAAGGCCTGATAGCCAGCCCCAATACTTCTTAACTGCCTCCACCCTTCTTCAGCTTTGGGAATCAACCCAAGTGTGATGACTGCAACAGTGAAACATGAAGAACATAGTACAGTTGTGTACACTTACCATAAATGTAGATGTTCAAGTGTATTCAATGTTGCAGTCCTGGATGTCCTTCATGGATGCATCTGCAGTCATAACAAGCGGGTTGTCCTGTCGTCAGGCAGCCCTTCAGTCGGCCGGATTCCAAAGTCCGGGTCCGGCTTCGGCTGATGTCGCACTCCACCCGACGTCATCTCTGTTGGTTCGGTATAAAGGCATCAGCCGACGCCATTTTCCTCAGTCTTTCTTGCCGTGGCCCGAAGCAGAAGCTGTTCGCAAGCGCCGCTCGGTCGGATCCAGAGATTACTTCTACCGAATACTACTTCGAAGACTTCTAAAGCTAAGTACCCCGTTGGGGACCTTTTCTTGCCTCAGCCGATGTCAGAAAAAGTTAACAATTGTTTAAACTGTGGGAAACAAATACCTCATAAAGATTTCCACTCTTACTGTCTGCCTTGTTTAGGCCCAGCCCACGACGTAGCAGCCTGTTCGCCTGTGCTTCCTTCAACCGACGAACGCTTAGGCGTCGGTCGGAGTTCGCAGAACAGTTTTTCGGTTCTGATTTTGCGTACATTATGCCGTCGGATCCTCCGACTACCCAATCTGGCAAAAAACGCAAAGATAAAGACCGACACTCGCGGTCCGCGGTTTCGGCCGAAACCTTGGTCAAGCAAACCGCGAGTGTCTCAGTTTCGGCCGAAACCGAGAAAACTGAACAAAGTACAGCTGAACCTATTCCTACAACTGAGGCCCCTGCTACAACTCTTGAAACTACTTCAGAAATTTTACCCACTACGGTGGTTGACTTATCAGACACCATCCCCTTGGATGTTTCTACCCCAGCACGTGGTGCTGCTAGGCCTCCAGCAGCCATGTCCATTAAGGCCTTCGCCAGGGCTAAAGCTGCCAAGACTACTAAAACAGTGCCTGTTAAACCACCCCCATCCAGGCCCTCTTCTAGTTCTCAAATGCTTACCTTGGCAGAAGATTTAATTTCTTTAATTAGAGGATCTCAATCTCACCCAGACAGGGCCTCTCAGCCCCCAGAGAAGAGACCTAGGGCAGAGCCCCCCGAGCCAGTGTCCTCTGATGATTCTGCTGATGAATCAGACATAACTGACCAGCCAGAGGCTCCCTTCTCCAATTTTGAAGATTCTGATGCTGAAGAATCCATCCCAGCTGCTTCCCCACCAGAAGAATTTTCCTTTGGGGAAACTTTGCATGCCATGCGAGAACAGTTCCAATGGCAGCAACAGGATTTTTCAGATTCCAGAAAAAGACTTAGGACCTTTTTGCACCTCCCTCAGCACAGGCCCTTGGCTATACCCCCTGTTCTCTCTGTGGTGGATGATGCTTTCAATGATGCTTGCTCCGCTCCAGATTCTTTACCCCCAGCCCCTACCAAACCAGACAGATTTTACAGGGTGCCAGATACTCATCACCACCTTTACAAGGCTCCACTTGCAGACCCAGAAACTATATCCCAGGGCCCCAAGGCAGTAGCCGACCATAGCTAAAACCCTATTCCTTCTGAAAGGGAAGCAAGGTCATTAGACAGATGGGGTAAAAAGGTCTACACTTCAGCTACTCTCTCAGCTAGAGCTTTAAACTGTCAGTTTCACATGATACAATACCAAGAGTTTATGCTGGATCAGTTAACTAAAAACTAACCACTGATGAATCTCTTGATAAGAAATATGTATTAGATATGGTAAATAACATACAACAGGTTAGCAACCATTCCTTAAAATGTGGCTATGATGCACTGGAGGCTTCATTTAGATCAGCCATGACAGGCACAGTGATAAGAAGGCATGCATGGCTAAAGGAACAAGCTTTACCGGATCATGTTAAAGCTAAGTTGCTAGATGCTCCTATGGACAAGACAAGTTTGTTTGGTACATCTGCCCAGCAGGTTATGAAGAAAATGGAAGAAAAGGCAAAATCTGTTCAAACTGTTAAAGATTTCTTGCAGGTTCAACCCCCAAGGTTTAGCAGGAACTGGCCTGCCAAAAATTGGTCCTTTCCTGACTCCACAAAATTTCAAAGGGGCAGGAATAGACGTTCCAGAGGCAGAAACCAATCCAGAGGAGGTGCCTACAGAGGAAGACAGTGGCAAGGTAACAACAGAGGCACAGACACGGCCACTGCCACTACATCAACACAACCACAGTGACTTAACCCTATACCCGCCTACCAGGGAACAAATAGCAGCTCCTCTAGGTGGAAAGTTAACCTTATTTTCAAAGAACTGGCACTACATAACAAAGGACAAGTGGATTTTACAAACCATAGATCAAGGTTACCGGTTTCACTTCCACACTATTCCAGTCAAAAGAGGAATGCCAAATCTACCTCCAAATCAAAAAACAGAGGCTCTACGCCAGATAATGGAGTTAGCAAACATGAGAGCTGTGGAAAGAGTGCCAGCAGCAGAGCAAGGAAAGGGGTTCTACTCCAGACTATTCCTAGTTCCAAGAAAGGAAAAAGTTGGAGACCAATTCTCGACCTGTCCACCTTAAATGCATACATCATTGTCCCAAAATTCAAAATGCTGACCCTACAGCAACTTCTTCCCATGCTGGGCAAGGAGTCTTGGCTGGTAACTCTAGATCTCAAGGAGGCATACCTGCACGTCCCCATTCGACCAATCTGCAGAAGATACCTCAGATTTCTTGCAGGATCAGAGCACTATCAATTCTCAGCATTGCCTTTTGGCTTATCTACTGCCCAGAGTATTCACAAAATGCCTGGCATCAGTAATCGCCCATTGCAGACTTCAGGGAATTCAAATTTACCCATACCTGGACGACTGCCTGCTACAAGGGGACAACAAAAGCAAGCTGACAACAGATTTACAAAGGGTCATTTGCTTGCTACAAGCACTGGGATACACAGTCAATTTACAAAAGTCAAGGCTAATACCATCCCAAACAAGGACTTTCTTGGGCGGAATTGGACACAGTAAAACAAATGGCATTCCTGACTACAGAAAAACAAAAGAACTCCCTCTATACTTCTTGGCACTAACAAAACTGAACAAGTTAACAGCAAGAAAAGTACTGCAGGCCTTGGGCTTCATGGCATCATGCATAATCTTGGTTCCATTTGCCAGACTACATATGAGAAAACTACAGTGGTACCTAAAGAATTTATGGTCCCAACACAGACACAGTCTAGAAACAGAAATCCCACTAATTCCATGCTTAAAACAGGAGTTCCTATGGTGGGCTCAGGCATGCCAGTCAAACCCAGGCCTACCCTTTCGCAGATGTCAAGCAAGCCAGACCATCACAACAGACGCTTCAGACCTAGGATGGGGGGCACACATGCTGGACAAATGCGTGCAAGGATTGTGGACACAGGATCAACTTCAACTGCACATCAACCTAAAAGAAATGCTGGCAGTAAAACTGGCAATCCAAAAGTTCAAACCATTTCTCAAAGAGGGCCAGTTGATGATAAGGACAGACAACACCACAGTCATGTGGTACATCAACAAACAGGAGGCACTCATTCATACCCCTATGCAGAATGACCTTGGAGCTGTGGACCCTGGCACTCAGCTACAACATCCAGTTACAGGCAATATTTGTACCAGGGAAAGACAATACCCTAGCAGACATATTAAGCAGAACCACTTCGGATGCCCACGAATGGAAGCTTCATCCGGACATCTTCAAGACCATCTCAAAGAAATGGGGAATGACACAGATAGACCTATTCGCATCACCTCTCAATCACCAGCTCAAAAAATTCTGCACAAGGACATTCCACCCATTAGCATGGAAAGTGGATTCGCTCTCTTTCAACTGGAAAGGCCTAACAGCATATGCATTCCCGCCTCTTCCTTTGATACACAAGGTACTACTAAAAATCAAGGAAGAACGTCCAAGGATAATCCTGATAGCTCCAAACTGGCCAAGACAACACTGGTACCCACTACTGAGGAGCATGTCTCGGAACAATATGTGGACAATTCGCCTGATGCCTTTGATGTTAACGCAGAACAACTACAGCATCATACATCCAAACCTCAAAACCTTACAACTGACTGCATGGAACATCACATAACAGCAGCTATTCCAGAACTTTCCCAAAGAGTTAAAGACATTATTCTGGAAGCACGCAGACCTTCAACAAGAAGGAACTATGCTGGAAAATGGAAAAGGTTTGTCATCTGGAGTACGGAAAGAGGAAAAGATGTGTCAAACATAGATATGCCTAACATTCTGGAGTACCTGGCCGAACTTCTTCATTCAGGCCTGTCCTACTCCTCCATCAAGATACATGCATCAGCTATTTCAGCAGAATACAGCTTTGATACACCTGTTTTTTCGCACCCTTTGCTCAGACAATTCCTCGGAGGAATCAAGAATGTAAAACCTCCAAGGAAACCACCATTACCAGCTTGGGATTTAAACTTTGTGCTAGAAAAGCTGACACTAGCACCCTTTGAACCAGCAGCAACAGCAGACCTACAACACCTATCATGGAAAACTGCTTTCCTACTGGCAATTACTTCAGCAAGGAGGGTTTCAGAACTACAGGCCTTAATGGCAGTGCAACCCTTCCTAATCTTCCACCAAGATAGAGTGTCCATGAGGACTAATCCTACATTTATGCCTAAGGTGGTATCCAGAGTGTCTTTAAACCAGGCAATCCACCTACCTACCTTCTTTCCCAACCCACAAAACAGAGGGAAAGAATACTGCATACCTTGGATGTACATAGACAGCTACGCTACTACTTGGACAGAACAAAAATAGCAGAAAGACTGACCAACTTTTGTAGCCTATGCAACAGGAAGGGAAGGAAAAGCTATTTCCAAACAGACAATCTCCAAATGGATAGGAAATTGCATACGATTCTGTTACTCCTTCCATGGAAAACCAATTCCACAGAACATAAGACCTCATTCTACAAGAGCAACAGCCACTACCACAGCCTTCTTACGAGGAGTGGCAACCAAAGACATTATTGAGGCGGCTACTTGGACCTCCGTGCATACATTTGCCAAGCATTATAATTTGCCTCTATATTCCAGATCCCGAGCAGGGTTTGCCACTGCTGTACTGCAAGGGATCCTAAACACACCATAATCTGCCTTTATCCTCCTCGCCCTAGTTGGCTATGGTATTCTACCCACTTGTTATGACTGCAGATGCATCCATGAAGGACATAGTACAGTTTTGTACCTACCATAAATGTAGATGTCCGAACTGGATAGCATCTGCAGTCAGGATTACCCTCCCACCATCCCCTCTGTGGTACTCCTAGGGTGTTTACCCTTCTAATAGCTAGCTGTTGGGGGGGAGTCTTTTATGGTGTATTTGTTTTTGTATATGTACATACATGCTTATTGTTGTGTTTACCTCTATCTATTTGGAAACATTGGCATCTATCCAAATTTTAGCCTGCAAGAGGGCTACTGGCATCTGGGGCAAGAAACACTGAGGAAAATGGCGTCGGCTGATGCCTTTATACCCGAAGACCAACAGAGATGACGGGTGGAGTGCGACATCAGCCGAAGCCGGACCCGGACTTTGGAATCCGGCCGACTGAAGGGCTGCCTGACGACAGGACAACCCGCTTGTTATGACTGCAGATGCTATCCAGTTCGGACATCTACATTTATGGTAGGTACAAAACTGTACTTTATCCTCTCTCCAGCCCCCTGATTTTTCTATTCTTTCTACCTATCCTCTTTTTGGCCATATCTTGTGGCAATGGTATTTACTTTTTACCCGAGGTGTTCCACGCCATGTAATTGCTTTCTACATATTTAGGGGGCTCCTGGCATCTGGGGCAAGAAACTGATGTAATTGCATCTGCTGCATGTTTTATACCCCTGACGACCTGACGTCTTGGAAGAGGCGACCGCATCCGATGCGGAAATCCCAAGACTCTGGTTTTCGGGCCAACTGAGGGCTACCTGCAGGCAGATAACCCAAGTGTGATGACTGTAACTGAGTACACTAGAACATCTACATTTATGGTAAGTGTACACAACTGTACTTTCTATATGCCATGGCTTTAGCTCCAGGGTCCTGCTGGAATGGAGAAACAAGCTGATAGTCAGGGGTTTATTGAAAGGGCCTTTCGAGACGGCTGGGGAAGGGAATCAGGCCTTTAAATCCGCTGATAGGTCCTCCAAAAAAAATCAACGTAGTCAGTTCCATGTTCTGAGTCGATGAAGAGACATGAAAAATGAGCTTCTTCAAATTCGAAGTCTGTCTGGTCCGAGAAGTCTAACTCTCCCTCGGTTCCTTCTGTGTCTTAGGAACTGTCTCTGTGCCACAAAAGGAGCTGGTCACCCTTTTTGGAACCGGTCCGCTCGGTGCCACAGTCTCCTTTGCTGCAATCAGTGGCTAGTAACCACAGATCATCCTCCCATTCCTCTCGGTCTTCCACGAGCTTATCTGACAACAGTGTGGAACAGGTGGTTAGGAGATTGCTTTGGACGCTGGTCCTTGCAAAAATTCTCTCAAGCCCAGCCCAACCATATGTGGAGCAAACTACTGAATCTGCTTTGCCTTCCATTCCTCTTCTGACTCGGATGAGTTCGGAGCCAGAGTGCCTGGAGGTCGTTGTGGTGGAACCTTCTGAGCCAGTATTCACTCCCGGTATCTTGGTTCAGATGTCTGCTCCGATCTCGTCGATTGTCTTCCATCGAGGGATCTGGGAGTCAACACTCCCTTGTCTGTTCCGGGGGATGGTGGTCGAATCGAACCGGGGGGGGGGTCGAATCGGACCCGACTCCCCCACTTGGAGCTTTCGAGCAGGGCACCCACATCAGCCTCTGAGCCATCCTCCTTGCTGCGGGGAGAGGTCTCCTGATTCCTCAGAGCCAGAGGCGGTCTCAGGCCAGCTACTCTTCCCCCAAAAGGGCCAGTGTCAACCTCTACACCATCCCTCCAGCCCCAGCGTAGAAAACCAATGCCCTGGGATGCCCCAGTTGGTAAGGCACCCTCTTCTGAAACCTCCCCGGGTATCCCTCCAAGGAGGTCCCTCAGAAGAGAACTTGTAAGAGGAAACGACTCCCCTGAGTCTGTCACATCGGATACAGACTTAAGAGTATTCAGAAGGGTCCCCACGGTCACCCCCCGAGGAAGTCTCCTTTTCAGACATCTTAGAGATCCTGAAACAGAAAGGTGGCTGGAAGACACTCTCCCCTTCTGAAGATATGTCTTTATACCTAGAGGCATTTGGTTCTTGACCTTCCACCTCTTGGGTGTCTCCGCCTTTCGACCAGCTCCTGGATGTAGTCGAAAGGCCTAGGGCTCTCTAAAGTTGGTGGAACCAGTTCCGAGGAGGCCCAACAAATTTATTACAGCCCTGGAGGACAAACAGTTTTGAACTAAAGGTGTCCCAGTAGATGCTATAGTGGTGGCAGTGGCCACCAAGAAGGAATTAGCTGAAACTTCATCAGTCCATCCGCCAAATAAGGAGTCTGGAACGATGGACAGATACAGCAAGCATATGTTCTCTTCAGCGGCATTTACCCTTAGGTCGCTGAATTATTTATCCCACTTTACTTCAGAGAAATCTCCTCAAGGAGCTAGGAGATACCCTACAAAGTGCTACAGCTGGGGGGAGGGTTAACAAACTCCTCCAGGTGCCTCTTTTCTTATGAGGCCAATGTAGCGAGCAGGGCAGCAGGCGCAGGATTAGGTCTGAGGAGACATTCCTGGATGCGTCTTTGTGAGTTTGCTGAACCCTTCAAGTCTTCCTTTGACACCTCATCTTTGTTTGGGCCAAAAGTGAGAGACTCTTACCAGGTGCGAACAAGATGGCAAAACTCTGTCTGCCATGGGAGTATGTTTCTCCGTCCCTACCAGACCTTATCCCAGAGGTTAGAAGGTGGGAAAAATGTGGTTCCGGAAATCCAAAGGAGCTGGTAGGCCCTTTCAGCTCTCCTGAAAAGAGATCTGGCTGGACATCACTCTGTGTATGGTCTATCATTTCTAGGGGATACAACATTCCTTTTTCTTTTCCACCCCTTCCACCAAGATCTATCCCAGACATAGCACCCAGTCAGAGGGATCAAGCATCCCTAGAAATTCAAAAGTTGCTAGAAAAGAGAGTCATCCGAGAAGTCCCCGCAGTCCTAATCTGATCCGGACTTTACTCAAAGTTCTTTAGTTCCAAAAAGGACAGGGGACTGGAGACCAATTTTGGATCTCAGCAGACTGAACAAGTCAGTAAAGAAAACCGTTCTGGATGTTGACACTGCATTCTATACCCCCCTTTCTGGGACAAGACAATTGGATGTGCTTCATAGATCTTCAGGATGCGTACTACCATATAAAGATGGACAGGCGATCCAGGAGATATCTTTGCTTCCGGCTGGGAGCCAGTCATTACCAGTTCAGAGCTCTGCCCTTTGGTCTCACGACAGCTCCCAGAGTTTTTACCAAATGCATGATCGTAGTTATGGCTCACCTGAGGCGTCTAGGATTCTGTGTGTTTCTATACTTAGACTGGCTCCTGACCGCCACCACCGAGCATCTACTAACCAGGGCATGAGACGCCACCATTCATCTCTGCTCAGAGCTAGGCGTACCATAAATTTTGGAAAATCTTCCTTGTTGCCTTCACAGCATGGTACCTTTATAGGGGCAGACTTAAACACAAAAGACATTGTTGCAAACTTGCCTCACGAAAGAATTAAATCGTTACGCCATAAGGTATCTATATTGCTCATGAAGACAAAAGTGCAAACAAAATTTGTCCTCAAAGTTCTGCGTTCTATGGCAGCTGCAATAACATTAGTCCCACTGGCACATCTACATATGAGAATATTACAATGGCTACTCTTTGCTCAGTGGTCCATGCAGGAGTTACCCATGTCACACAAGATTCTCATTACAAACACCTGCAAGAGGGACCTACGATGGTGGCTTCAGTCCATGCAGGTAACGATAGGCAGACCATTTGTCCCCGCCCCCTCATCAGTAGCTACAGTAACCATGGACGCTTCCCAGATTTTGGGGGGGGGGGCATTGTCTAGGGCAAGAACACTAGTACCACTTGCACATCAGTGTCCTAGAGATGGGGAGCAGTGCTTCTGGCATTATAAGCTTCCCAGAGCTCTCTTCCAATAGGTACGATTGCAGTACAAACAGACAGTATGTCCATGGTGTGGTACATTAATAAACAAGGCGGAACCAGGTCCTACCACCTCTGTCGAGAGGCTCAGAGTATGGCAATGGGCAATTTCTTCTCAACGTTTTCTGACTGCAGTGCACATCCTGGGGAAATCCAACATAATAGCAGACAGATTAAGCAGGGCAATTCTTATGCCTCATGATTGGTCCCTGAAACAGGAAGTTGCGGACCAAATGTTTTGCAAGTGGGGTCAGCCTTGCTGCGACCTTTTTACCACATCCATCAACACCAAATGCCACAGCTACTTTGCCCAAATTCCCTCTCCGAGGGAATCACCAAGGGATGCACTTGTTCACGATTGGTCCCCAGGACTTCTTTATGCTTTTCCCCCATTTCCATTAATACCCAAAGTCCTCCATAAAGCCAGATCGTTGAGTCGCAGGCTAATCCTCATTGCTCCCTACTGGCCTCGTCAGATATGGTTCCCCTTTCTGTGGCCCATCCTCAGGAGGAGCCTTGGATCCTGGACCCAGTGCCGGATCTTCTGACTCATAAGTCAGGAATGCTCCAGCCCCTCTTCAAAGCCTCAAGCTGACCACTTGGTTACTCCTCTTCCCATCTTAGCCAGGCTTCCAGAACTATCCACGGCAGTGCGACACTTTCTGGTTTCGTTGCACAAGAATACAACTAGGAAACTTTATGCAAGCAAATGGGAGAGATTTTCTTGTTGGGCTGACAAAAAACATATAACCACCTTTACAGCCCCTATATCTGCAATCCTGGAATTTTTAACAGAAACCTTTAATCGGGGTGTAGCGACAGCCACAGTGCGAGTACAACTAGCTGCCATATCAAACTACCTCGTAGAAGACATGAGATCCAATGTAATGTCCCACAGATTATGCAAAGCCTTTCTGGGGGGGGGGGTACATTCCTTTTAAGACCTCCCATAAGAGAATCCCCACCTCCTTGGGACCTCCGTTTGGTGTTATCTTCTTTAATTCTCCCTCCATTCGAACCAGCTTCCTCTTGCCCACTAAAAGTTCTTATCAAGGAAGACTATCTTTCTACAGTCATTACTTCTGCTAGGAGGGTTTCAGAACTGCAAGCTCTACCTATCAGTTCTCCCTGTTTGATTTTCCACAGACAGTCTCTCTCCGGACAAATCCTTCCTTTCTGCCAAAAGTATGTTCTGAGGTCGATTTAAGTCGGTGTAATGAGCTACCCATATTTTTCGTCAATCATGGCAACAAGGCAGAATACAAGCTACACCAATTGGATGTTCATAGGCAGTTACGTTTTTACTTACATAGGACAAAGGAATTTAGAAAATCTGACCAACTGTTTGTTTTATTCTCGGAAAACAGAAAAAGAACTTCAGTTTCAAAAGTCACCTTATCGAAATGGCTTACAGACACTATTATTTATGTCTATAACTCTCAACATAAACATCTGCCAGTGAAGATTAGAGGTCATTCAACTAGAGCTGTGTTGACTTCCACTGCTTTTCAAGCCAGGTTCCCTTTGGATTCAATTTGTGCTGCGGCTACATGGGTTAACCGTTCTGAACCCAACCATTGTCCATGTTGGTGTGAACGACCTGAGACGTACCTCCCTGGACTACATGAAAAGAGACATGGAAGAGCTCTCCGATCTTGTAGCCCAGGTAGGTATGACCCTAGCCCTGAGTGGCATTCTGCCATCACCCAGAATGATGCCGCAGTACAAGGACAAAAGTGATTGACTTCAACAATTGGCTAAGCTTCTGGTGCCATTCTAAAGGGATCCACTATCTGTCTGCCTGGGATGACATGGTCGACACCACGATGCTTTGCCAGAGATGGCCTGCACCTGTCACCCCTGAGATTCCAGATACTGGCTAAGGTTCTTGCTGCCTTTATAGTGCCTTTTTTAGGCAGGGTTGAAATGACAAATTCACCACCGTAACAGGAACAGGAAAGCAAAAACTGAGGGTGATGCTACTCAGTGCTAGAAGTCTAAATCTCAAAATGCCCTCACTCGAGGCACTCCTTAAAATGGAGAACATCAATGTCTGTGCAGTGACTGAGACGTGGTTTAAGGCTCCAGAGAGCACCCCTGCACTACCAGGCTATAACTCGTACCACACTTTTCGGGCATGTAACCTGGACTGGAACACCAAAGGCGGAGGTGTGTCCATATTCATTATGGATATCCACACCTCCAGGCTAGTTGCTCAGCATAATGCAGCCGAGGTTATCCAAGTGCAACTAACTCTGGGCAAAACTGCAATCCAAATTGTAGCTTGCTACAGATCACCCACCATGTCCCAGGATTCCCACTCCTCTTTTCATGATGTTCTGGAAATATTAGGGTTCAACCAAACACCCTAATAATGGGCGATTTCCACCACCCCACCATTAACTGGGAAAACTGATTTCAGCCACCCCACCATTAACTGGAAACTACTCGTGTACCATCTCCTTCGCTCAACGCTTTATGGAATTCATAAACTCCAATGTCCTGGATTAACTTATCCACACCCCCCACCAGGGGCAACAGTATCCTAGATTGTCATTACCAACTTGAGTGACCGGTGTTCCACACCTGAAGTCAACGACTCATTGGTCCGATCCGACCATAAGCTAATTACCCTAGATATCCACATCCTGTCTCCACCCCCCCGCATTACGGAAAGCACGGTAAAACATTTCTCCAAAGCCAACTTCATGCTTCTTAAGACAGAAGTGGTGAACTTCATGACACCCATGCAGATGGACAATACAGTTACGACTACTGAATCCTACACAATTGCACTTTATAAGCAGGTACATAAGTGCATGGATCGTGCTATCCCAAACAGAACCAAGATGCTGTCCTCCAAAAAAAAGGAAGCCAATCTGGTGGTCCCCTGCCATAAACAAGCTGTACAACAGAAGGAAGAAACTGTTGCAAAAAGAGAGTAAAATCCCATGAGTGGAGGAGCTCCCTGGTCAGCCTCAGTAAAAAGCTGCGATCCCTGATAAAATCCTCCAAAGCTAGTTAAGAAAACAAAATCGCCATTGATTCTAAAGACAACCACAAAGCATTCTATAGCTATGTCAAGACTCTCAATGGCAACACTCAGATCTGCTGAGTTACAGCACAATGACAATAAATATACAGACCCAACTGATATTGCCAACATCCGGGCAGATAGGTTCAGTGCTAACTTTACTCCCCTCTCACCCCCTAAAGAGCCCATCTCTATACCGGAAGAATGCAAAGTTCCTGTAATCACGGCTGCACAGGTAAAAACCACACTCTAAAGCCAAGAACACAGCATCCGTGGGACCAGACAACATCCCAGGCTGCGTTCTACACGAACTACAGAACGAACTGGCAACCAGCCTAGGTACCATGTTCAATCATAGCCTCACCTCAGGCTTTGTGCCTGCTGAATGGCGCACAGCGACGGTTATCCCACTCCACAAGGGGGGAGTTATCATGGACCCCGGGAACTACCGCCCCATTAGCCTGACTAGCCTGGTCTGCAAGGCCATGGAACTTGTAAACAAAGACATTGATAATTTCCAAACTCTGGATCCCACCCAGTTCGGGTTAGTAAAAGGCAGGTCATGTCTCCTAAACCTGATAGACTTCTTCGAAGCAGTCACCAAAGCCGTAGACATGGATAAGGTGGTTCACACAGCCTATCTAGATCTTGCCAAGGCTTTCGACACCATCCCCCACTCTGGAATTATAGATAAACTCACTAAACTAGGTATAAATCCGTATGTCACAAGATGGGTTGCCAACTGGCTCACTGACAGAACCCACTCTGTGAAAGTAGCAGACTCCAAATCCGACTTCAGACCAGTGACAAGTGGGAGTACCACAGGGTTCATTCCTGGGTCCTCTCCTGTTTGGTATCTACTTCTCTGAAGTACAGGCTAACACAGAAGGTCTTTGGCTAACGAAGTTCGCAGATGACTGCAAACTAGGAGCCATAATCGAAACTCCTAACGATGTGGACATCCTACAAAAGGGCCTCACTGAGACAGATGCCTGGTGTCAAAGCCATGGCCTCTCAAGCTCAGTGCCAAGAAGTGCATTGTCATCCCCTCTGGTAAAAACTCTGTACCCATGAACTACAACATAGGTGGTAGTATACTTAACACCGAAAGTGTGATAAGAAACCTTGGGACACAGGTGGACAGGAGTCTCTACTTTGATAATCACATCACCACAGTAGTCAGGAAATCCTTCTACGTGGCACAACTCATCACAAAAGCTTTCTCATCCAGAAAAAGAGGTCATTGTTCCCCTCTACTCATCACTCATTAGACCCATTATAGAATACAACGCTTCTTTTGGTATGTACCTCACAAGACATCTACAAAACTGGAAAGGCCGCAGAAATACCTCACAAAGAGGATTACCGGCCTCAAACAGATGCCTTACGCAGACCATTTCAAAAAAACTCCAGCTTTACTCAGTCACATATCGCCTACTCAGAGGTGATCTCTGCCTAACATACAAAGCTATGTCAAACCCAGAGCTGTTGGACATGCTCCACTTAAAGAAATCCCAATCCCTCCGAGCTACATGCTCTAGGGACCTAAACTTTGTCACCACAATAAACAGAACATGTCGGAGGGATAGGTTCCTGTCCCAGAGACTTCCCATGGTCTGGAATAAACTACCTATCTATATCAAACAAAGCTCCTCATTAGTACTCTTCAAGAAGAATCTTGATGATTGAATGGGAAATAGGAAATTCACCCCGGGGATCACCTCTGTGGCTCTGCTCGACAGTGGCACAGGAAAATAATTTTCTTGGGTGGCAAAAGCCAGGGTACCTTTTTGACTGGGCTTGTATAGGCCCCAGGGCCGATAGCCTAGTATCTACCTATGAACCTATACCTTTATCACTCATTACAAAATAGATGTGGCCTCCCAGAACAGGACATCCTTTGATTCCACTATTCTGAAGAGTTTATTCCCTTGAGCCACCCTAGAAAGAAGGTGCTGGGGACGCTGTACCAACCATCAAGAATGAAGGAGAGATGAGACGATATAACATGTAAAGAAGTTATGTACTCACCATAACGTTCCATGTTTGTTGTCCATAATCTCGCCTTCATTCTTCCATCCCACCCTCCTTCCCCTCTTGGAGTATCGAGAGGAATTTTCTGAAATTGGCTTTAAGTTTTTTCTGATTCCTTTCATGCCTTAGGAATTATGGGCAGAGAATCCTTTGTAGTTATTATACTGAGTTGCATAGTCTAGTAATTAGTTCTGTCAAATGATATCTGGGTAACAGTCGCTAGGCGTCTTGGGATAGGGGGTATAGCCTCGTGCCATGTGAAAGCTTGAGCTTTAGTATGCGGCCGAGTTGAAACCGATGCTAGGTTCCGAACCCAACCATCAAGAATGAGGGAAAGATTATGGACAACAAACATGGCACGTTATGGTGAGTACATAATTTTTTTTTTCTGATCTGGCAGAACGGATGGATGCAGCCTTCTCAGATCTTCAGCTTTCTACCTTAATGTCACTGCACTCAGAACCTCATCACTCTTTACCACAGGGACGGCCTGTCCAAGACCCCTAGACTTCCCAGCAGGGTATTTGTTTCTTCCATTACCTTCCCAGAGCATCCCACTGTGGAGGTCCCCAGGAAGAAGTGTGAAAGGAAGCAGTCTGACTCTTCAGAAGAGTCAGTCATGGACAATATGGACTTTAATGAAGGTGAAGGATCCCCATGGTCACCTCCTGAAGATCTCATTTGAAGACCTCCTTAAAATCCTAAAGCAGAAAAGTGGTTGGATGCCCAGCAAGCCTTCATCTGAGGAGTCAGTATTACTGGAGGCTTTCAGTATTGCCCCATCTACCTCGTGGGTTATTCCGACCACTACCAACCTTATTGAATTGATCTCTCAATGGGCTTGGAAGGAAGCGGACCCAGTTGAACTCCTACCCTTGAGGCCAGACAAGATTATGGCACCACCTTTGGATAAGCGAATTTGGGGAAAAGGGGAGCCTGTTGATGCCATGGTCATGGCAGTGGCCACCAGAAAGGAACTTGCTGAAGGTTCCACTGTTCGTCCCTCTAACAGGCAGTCTAGGGCAGTGGACAGGTTTAGGAAGCATGTCTGTTTCAGTGACCTACGCCTTAAGGTCGCTAAAATATTTAACACATTTTACAAGGTTACAAAGAGACTTGATTAAGGAACTGTCATATGCCCTCTCAGGGTTAGTTCTGCAGAGGTCCAGTCATCTGTGACTTCGCATGTAGCTGAAGAAACCTCACGGGCAGCGGATTCAGGCATTTCCATCAGTAGACATGCCCAGGTAAGTTATGTGCAGAGCCCTTCAAGTCTTCATCATTGCTGCTTTTGATGGCATATCTTTGTTTGGACTGAAAGTGAAGGACACATTATCCAGGTGTGGGAATGTTGGAAAGGCCCTTTCTGCCATGGCCATACGTTTTTTGACCCCTCAAAGATAGTTTTTTAGGAATCGGTGAGGTGGGTCGAAAGATGTGGTTCAAGAAATCCCAGACTCGTTTCCAAGATACATGTAGAGGAACTTCTCCCAGGGGCAAGAGGGGGGAACTCCCAGCAATCAACACTGCCCCCGCAGCAGAGGTGACCTGCAAAACAAGGGGGCCCGATTGTCCACAGGGGTCCGTTATCCCTGCACCAGAGAGCCTGGCTAGATGTAACAAAAGATACTTGGGTGCAGAGAATTATTTCCAGGGGTTATATAATACCCTTTTCCCTTTCACCTCCAGTTTCAAGTAAAATCCCCTACTCAAAGGGAACAGGCAGCAGTTCAAATACAAAAACTGCTAGAAAAAAAGTCATCCAGGAGTTCCCACCAGACCAGATAGAATCCAGAACTTACTCAAGGTTCTTTTTACTGCCAAACAAAACGGGGGGACTGGAGACTAATTTTGGATCTGAGCAACTTCAAGTCAGTTCAGTGTACCACTTTTTGGATGGTCACGGTTTAGTCAATTCTTCATTTTCTGGGCAAGCACAACTGGTTGTGCTCTATAGACCTTCAGATTGCTTACTATCACATAATGATGAACAGACAATCCAGAAGGTATCTACTGTTCTGGCTGGGAGCTAGTCATTACCAGTTCAGAACTGTGTCATTTAGCCTCAACACAGCCCCCAGTGTGTTCACCAAATCCATGGCAGTAGTAGCAGCTCACTTGAGACAAAGGATTCCGGGTGTTTCCATATTTAGACAACTGGCTCATTAACTGATGGCTGGCCAGGGCAATAATAAGGGCAAGTGATCAGGTTCTCCAGACATGTTCTCATCTGGGTATAACAATAAACTATAACAAATCTCAACTGGAACCAACTCAGAATTTGGAATTTATAGGAGCAGTTTTCAACCCAAAGTCAACGATAGCTCCCATGCCTCCCTCAAGGGTTCAGAGTATAAGAACACAGGTCAGAAATAGTCTGCAGCACTAGGATTTCAGCCTGCTTGGTTCTTCAAGCTCTAGAATCAGTGTCAGTGGCAAAAACATTAGTACCTTTAT
This sequence comes from Protopterus annectens, assembly GCF_019279795.1. Classification (NCBI taxonomy): domain Eukaryota; kingdom Metazoa; phylum Chordata; order Ceratodontiformes; family Protopteridae; genus Protopterus; species Protopterus annectens. The sequence goes on along the minus strand of NC_056727.1, from coordinate 535,500,646 downwards.
GCTGATTTTACATGAGGATGCTCCAGTGGATGCTAGCAACACAATGGTCAATTCTTTATCAACTCATGTCAACTCTGATATGAATCTCTCTGTTATGCAAGAGAGATCTCAGGTGGTGGACTCGGTCAGATCAGGTTCTACAAGGCTGTGCCTGTTCATTCCCCCGCAGTCCAAGGCCATACTGACCACAGACTCTTCCCAGTTGGGGTGTGGCATTTCCTGGGGAAAATGGTCCAAGGCATCTGGACCCCTGAAGAGGCCTACTTTCATGTCCGTGTCCTAGAGATAAGAGCAGAGCTTTTAGCTTTGCAGGCCTTTCAAGATGCTCTCCCTTCAGGGACGATTGCAGTTGAAACAGACAGTGTCAGTAGTTTGGTACATCAACAAACAAGGAGGGACCAGATCTTATCCCTTGTGTCGAGAAGCATTCCATGTGTGGCAGTGGGCAAGGTCCTCCATCCACTTTCTCATCATAATGCACATTCCAGGGAAGTCCAGTGTGATGGCAGATGAACTGAGTAGGTGCATTCTTCTACCTCACGAGTGATTTCTCAACAAGAATGTGACATAAGTGATTTTTTTATCAATGGAGCCAGTCTTGGTGCAATCTTTTTGCTTCTCCCCGAAACAAATGCAGCAGCTGCTTTGCCCTAATCCCCCCACAAGGGCAATCTCTGAGGGATGATCTACTTCAAGATTGCCCAACCCCCCGCCACCCCGTCTACTTTATGCCTAGCCACCAATCCCATTAATTCTGAAATTCTTGCAGAAAGCTGCCATGTTTAAGAGCAAGGTAATCCTCATTGCACGTCACTGGCCTTGACAGATTTGGTTTCCTTTCCTTTGGCCTCACTTCCCCAACCTTGAATTTGTGATCCGACTCCAAACCTCCTGTCTCACATCAATGGCATGATCCATTCAGACATATCAAACCTCATCCTGACTGCCTGGTTTCTCCAATTCCTTTAATAGCCAGACAACTGATACTCTTCTCCTGTCCAGCATATGCTCTTATTTTTCCATTAACCTTCATTTAAACTCTATTACAGTAAATGGAAAAGATTTGTTTACTGGGCACATCAAAATCATGTGGAACCTTTTTCAGCTTTGATACATAAAATACTTGAGATTTTGGCCCTACTTTTTAAAGGAGGCAATTCCTCAACCATCAAAATTCAATTACCATCGATATCAGACTTTCACATTGGATTTGAGGGTTCCTCAGTAGCTTGGCTTAAATTGTGCAGAGCTTTCATGAGAGGCACTAAAACTTCCTATTAAGGACCCTACTCCCCCAAGGGATCTCAATCTAGTACTGCAGGTACTTATACATTCCCCTTTTGAACCAGCAGCTAAATGTGACCTTAACTTACTTGGAAAATGTTTTTTTCTAGTAGCCATTACATCTGCTAGACAAATTTCAGTAATTCAAGCATTGTCTTCAAAACCTCCATATTTGATTTTTTACAAAGATAGTGACATTGTGAACAAATTCCTCCTTCCTTCCCATGGTGGTGTCAGAATCGAATATTAATTGAGCCATTAATTTGCCAGTATTCTTCCCCAGTTTTGCTAACAAATGTGAATACGTTCTATTTAAATTACGTTATTTGCATAGAACAAAAAAACATAAAAACAAACCAGTTTGTTTCCTTTGCAGACTTGAAATTGGGCAAACCAGCTGCCAAAGTAACTAGCCGGATGACTAACTGTATCTCATTTAGTTGGTATTACCTTGCCACAACCAGATCCATGGCATTGTCATCAGTTTTCCTTTCTAGAATGTTCATGGACGACATACGTTGAACAGCAACTTTGGCTACTCACCGCATTTTTATTACTTATTACAATTTGGATATGGTCCCAGAGGTGGAGCATCATTTGGTTCAGCTCTGCTCAGGAATATCCTTCCTTAGCGTCCACATGGGATTTTAGGTAGCTGGGGACTCTGTCCCATCAGCTGAGGATAAAATGAAAATTGACAACATCAGATAAAGAAGTTATGTACTTAACCGTAATGTTCCATCTGTGTTGTCCATTTTCATTCTTCCTCATCTTCCCTACCCACCAACCCCTATCCTTTCATTTTTCCAGAAGCTTGTAAATAGTTTTTAAAGGGACATCACTGTCTTTTATTTTGAGCTCCAGATGTAGTTTTTCTGTATTCAGTACATGCAGTTTTATAAATACTACTTTTTTGGCAAAAATCTGCAAACAAGATCTAAGGTAAATTAGGGTTGATGCATTATGGGTAAGGGAGAAGCTTGAGAGTTTTTGGTTGCCTCGAGCATTAGCAGTGACCAGGTTGGGTCCGAGGATCGGATCCAAACCCATCAGTTGAGGAAAAATGAAAATGGACACAACAGATGGAATGTTATGGTAAGTACATAACTTTCTGTGCTGTTTGTGCAGCGAAGTGTAGAATAAGCCTGTAGTCCATTGACTTCAAATGTTTTATGGTGATAGTGAGAGGGAAAAAGGCAATATTACTGACACCTAGCTATGTTAGCTTTTCATGGACTGAAAGTCTGATGTGTTGGACAAAAGTCTAGAAACTGGTGCAGGGTAGCAGGGGTAAGTTATGTTTTGAGGATCATTCTTTTGGGAAAACCCCACATTTTGAGGTGAGGAAACGTTGCTCTTGACATGTATTTTTCCTTAAAACAAAATTGGTCTTTTCTTTTATAATTTTCCTTTGCTTAATGGAGTGATAGTGCACATTTCTTTTAGGTGTGTTTGAGAGTGCATTTTCATGTGGGGTAGCGTAGGTAACAGAGGAAAGGACTAATGTTCTTCATGTTTCACTGTTGCAGTCATCACATTTGGATTATCTACCTGCAGGTAGCCCTCAGCCGGCCTGAATGCCAGAGTCTTCGGATTTCTGAGTCAGATGCTGTCGCTTCTTCCATGACGTGAGGTAGTCAGGGGTGTAAAATATGCAGCCAACTCCATTACATCAATCTTTCTTGCCGTACAGTGCCCGAAGCAGAAGCAGTTCCCAAGTGCTGGTCGGCCGACTCCTGAAATTTTCGTTTTCGTGTAAAGTACCCCATTGGGGATCCTTTTTTCTTGCTCTAACCAATGTCAGAAAAAATTAACAATGGTCTTGCCTGTGGAAAGCAAATACCTCATAGAGATTTTCATTCTTACTGCGTCACCTGTTTAGGCCCAGAGCACGACGTCCGTCACTGTCAGTTTTGTGCCTTGTTCAACGCCCAGACTATTCGACGTCTGGCTATTTTTGTAGCTAAATACTTTCGTTCTCTATCGCCATACTCCAAAATGGCTTCGTTAAGCCATCCGACTATCGATCCGAAAAAAAGTAAGGATAAAGAGAGAAGACAGACCACATGGGTCCAAAACTACTGACAATGCTTCCATTAAGCTAGTTGCTAATCCGCCGGTACTCAGTGATGCACTTTCGCAGCCCCTGATGCCCGCTACAACAGATTCTCTGGCCTCTACTGAAGACCCATTTGGAGTCCGGTATGCCGCGAGATGCTTCTTCGACTATGGAATCTGTGGGTGTCTCTAACTTGGATGGGTCCGGAGCCGCTGTGTAGACACCGGCTTCTGAGGGTGTATTCAAGCCTACAGACTTTCATTTTAAACCGACAGTATCATTTCCAACTAGAAGTACCGAATTCCTCCGGCCTAAAACTCACACTACGCCTAGAAAACAGACCATCAAACCAATGACTCAGGCCCATATGCCTCAAAAACTAATGCTTAGAATGGCTGAAGACCTTTTTACCTTAATTAGGGGAAGCCAGCCTTCCTCCTCTAAGAGACCTAGAACCAATTTTCTTTTTGATTCTTCTGTTCAGGAATCTGATATCTCTGCTCCTTCTGATTACCAGGATTTGCCCTTATCTACTTATGAGGATTCTGATGCAGAGGATTCCATTCTCTCTCTCTGCTTCTCCTCCAGAAGATTTTTCTTTTGGTGAAACTTTGCATACCGTTGGGGAGCATTTCCGCTGGGAAAGCCAGGACTATTGAGTCCAAAAAGAGACTTGGGGAATTCTTACTCCTGCCTCAACACAGGCCTCAAGCTATCCCTCCTGTTCTGGTTATTGTAGATGTTTTCTTGGAATCTAGCCTTACCCTAGACACTTTATCTCCAGCTCCCAGAATACCTGACAGGTACTACAGAGTACCTGACTCTCAAGTTCCTCTTTAAGTATCCTACTGCGGATCCAGAGACCATTTCCCAAAGACCAAAAGGCATTAAGACTACTGCTGCCAAAATCCCTACCCCTTCTGATAGAGATTCTAGAGCCTTAGATGGGGTAAGAAGGTTTACACTTCTGCTACTTTGGCCTTTAGGGCTCTAAATTGCCATTTTCATATGTTAAAGTATCAGCAGCATATTATGGGACTACTTAAACAGAAAATGTTTCCTGACTGTGCCGAAACAGACTTGCAAGATTGAATGCATTCTGCAGAACAAGTTGGTAAACATACTTTGCAGTGTGGATTTGATGCTTTAGAAGCATTTTGCGGGGCTGCCGTCACTGGGTCTGTACTTAGAAGGCATGCTTGGCTTAAGGAACAAAACCTGCCAGATCTTAAACCAAGACTGCCTTTTTGGCAAAAAAGCAGAGGAAGTCTGCAAAAAGATGGAGGAAAAGGCTAAATCTATGCAAACTGTTAAAGATTTTCTACAAGTACAGCTTCCCAGATTCAGTGGGCATTGGCCTTTAAAGAACTGGTCCTTTCCAGTCCCTTCCAGGCCTTCAGTCCAAACCCACGAATAGCAGACCTCCAAGACTTCAGTCTCAGGCTATGCACAGATCTAAGCAGTGGGGTGCTCCCACTTCCAAAGCAGGGAGCAGTAAGCCACCCCCCTATGAAAAAATAGCACAATGACTTAACCTTAACCCTTCCAAGCCATGCTCAACTACTTGCTCTTTTAGGAGGAAAGTTCGCCCTGCATGCAAAAAACTGGGAACTCATTACCCAGGACAAATGGGATGTTCTTCGGGTTTCACTGTTGTAGTCATCACATTTGGGTTATCTGCTTGCAGTAGCCCTCAGTCGGCCTGATTAACAAAGTCTTGGGTCCTGCGTCGGTTGCCGTCTCTTCTTCGTGACTTCAGGGGTATAAAACATGCAGCCGACATCATTACGTCAGTCTTTCTTGCTGTGCGGTGCCCAAAGCAGAAGCAGTTCGCAAGTGCCGGTTGGCCGACTCCTGAAATTTTCATTTTCGAGTTTCAGAACTGAAGTCTTCAACTAAAAGCTAAGTACCCGTTGAAACTTTTCTTGCTCTAAACCGATGTCAGTAAAAGTAAATAATTGCATTTCTTGTGGAAAGCAAATACTTCATAAAGATTTTCATTCGTACTGTATTCCTTGCCTAGGCCCTGACCACGACATACCTCGCTGCCGGATTTGTGCCTTATTTAAAACCACAAACTATCCGTTGGTGTATTTGCGCTTCAAAATATTTTGGTGCTCAGTTCAATTACACTGATTTGTCTTCGTTAAGCCATCCGACTACCGACATTCTGAAAAAACGCAAAGATAAAGACATAGGCCGCCTAGGTCCAAAGCTGGCGATGACGCTTCTCTTAAGCTAGTCGCCAGTTCGCCGGTACTCACTGAGGTGCTTTCGCAGCCCCTGATACTTGCTACTTCAGATTCGCAGGCCTCTACTGTGTCCCATTCGGAGTCCGGTATGCCGCAAGATGCTTCAACTGTGGAACTTGTGGATGTCTCTACCTTGGATGGGTCTGGAGCTGTCTGTGCAGGCACCGGCTTCTGAGGGTGTATTCAGGCATACTAACCTGCATATTAAACCGCCGTCATCTTCTTTTTCAATGCCTAAGACTCGAACCATGCCTAGAAAACTGACGCCCAGACTGCATGGTGAGGCCTCTGTACTTACAAAACAAATGATAAGAATGGCTGAAGACCTTATTACTTTAATCAGGGGAAGCCAACCTTCCCCCTCTAAGAGACCTAGGACTGAGTTTGCTTACGATACTTATGAAATTTCTGTTTCCTCTGATGAACAGGAGTTACCCTTATCTACCTAATGAGGATTTTAATGCTGAGGACTCTATTCCCTCTGCTTCCCCCCCCAGAGAATTTCTCTTTTGGTGAAACCTTACATGTTCTCAGGGAGCATTTTCGTTGGGAAAGTCAGGATTTCTCTGATTCTAAAGAGAGGCTTAGGGATTTCTTATTATTGCCCCAGCACAGGCCTTTAGCTATACCTCCTGTACTGGACATTGTTGTTGATGCCTTTTCAGAATCTAGCTTGGCCCCTGACTCCTTACTGCCTGCTCTCAGAAAACCTGAAAGATATTACATGGTCCCTGACTCTCAAGTTCCTTTTCAAAAATCCTATTGCGGATCCTGAAACCATTTCACAGGGACCCAAAGGCATTAAAGCTACTACTGCCAAAAATCCTACCCCTTCTGATAGAGACTCCAGGGCACTGGATAGATAGCATAAGAAGGTATACACTTCTGCAACTTTGGCCATTACGGCCTTGAATTGCCAGTTTCATATGTTAAAGTATCAGCAGCATGTTACTGGATTGCTTAAACAGAAAATTGTTGATTCCTGATTGTGCTGAAAATAAGGATTTACAGGATTTAATGCATTCTGCTGAACAAGTTGGAAAACATACTTTGCAATGTGGTTTTGATTCACTGGAAGCCTCTTGCAGGGCTGCTGTAACTCGGTCTGTACTTAGAAGGCATGCTTGGCTTAAGGAACGATCCTTGCCAGATCATGTTAAAGCTAAATTACTGGATGCTCTCTTAAATCAGGGCCGCCTGTTTAGCAACAAGGCAGAAGTTCTTAAAAAGATGGAGGAAAAAGCTAAATCTATGCAAACTGCTAAAGATTTTTTTTACAAGTACAACCTCCAAGATTTAGTAGGCATTAGCCTTCTAAGAATTGGTCCTTTCCTGCTTCTTCCAGACCTCCTCAGTCCAAACCCAGATCCAGCAGAGCACCTAGGCTTCAGTCCCAGGGGGCGTACAGGACTAAGCAGTGGGGGGGCCTCCACTTCTGAATCTGGGAGTAATAAATCTATCCTCTATGGTAAACTGCCTCAATGACTTTTTAAAACTTCCAAGCACTTCTCAACTGACTGCCCCTTTGGGGAGGAGATTGCACTTCGTGCAAAGAACTGAGAACTCGTTACCCAAGACAAATGGGTTTTAAATGTAGTGCCCCAAGGATACAGATTTCACTTCCACACATTACAACTCCAAGCGGTTGGCCTGATCTACCGCCAAATCAGTAGGCAGAGGCCCAAAAGCAAGTACTCTCTCAAGTATAGGGGCTATTCAGTTGGTACCAGAAGAGGAAAAGGGACAAGGTTTCTACTCAAGACTTTTCCTGGTACCCAGAAAAGACAATTTACAGCATCCTATCCTGGACCTGTCTACTCTAAACACCTTTTTGGTTATTGCAAAATTCAAGATGCTGACTCTTCACCAGTTGCTTCTTATGCTAGGCAAAGATGCCTGGTTGGCAACACTAGATTTAAAGGAAGCATACCTGCACATCCCAATCATGGAATCTTGCAGAAGATACCTATGCTTCAAAGCAGGCTACATGCACTGTCAGTTCTCTGCACTGCTGTTTTGGTTTATTTACTGCGCCCATGGTATTCACAAAGTGCCTAGCTCCAGTCATTGCATTTTGCAGGCAAAGAAATATTCAAATATACCCATACCTGGACGATTGTCTAATTCAGGCAGAAAGCCAGGACGTACTTTTCAATCACCTGGCTTTTGTACAAAAGGTGCTAACTTGTCTGGGGTACACCATAAACCAAAAGAAATCACACCTGGTACCCTGTCAATAAATTATATTCCTGGGAGCAAGCTTGAATACAGCTTCCCAGATGGCTTTCCTCACACCAGAGAAAAAATAATTTGACAACCTACTTCAAACAAGTGGCCACAAAAACCCTGCTATCTGCAAGACAAATACTGCAAGCTTTGGGGTTCATGGCCTCCTGCATTCTTCTAATTCCATATGCAAGACTGCATATGAAGAAACTACAATGGTATCTAAAAAGCATATGGTGTCAACATTCTCAGGATCTAGAAGCAATGATTCCTATCATACCTTGCCTATGCCTGGAGTTCCTTTGGTGGGCAGAGGCCTGCCACCAAAACAGGGGACTACCATTCATACTACCCCCTGCCACCCAAACCCTAACAACAGATGCATCAGACTATGTATGGGGGGCACACCTGGCAGGAAAGTGCATTCAGGGCAAATGGAACCTAAGTCAAATGCACCTGCATATCAATCAGAAAGAAATGTTAGCTCTACAGAATGCTCCGACAGCCTTCAAGGGCCACATTCTTCCAGGACAATTAATGGTAAAGATGGACACCACCACTATGTGGTACATAAACAAGCGGGGGGGGGGGTACACATTCTTACCTCCTCTGCAGACTAGCCATGGTATTGTGGAACACAGCCTTGAGCTACCAAGCTCATCTACAAGCTCAATTCCTGCCAGGAAAACTAAATACACTGGCAGATGGACTAAGCAGAAACCTCATGGACCCACATGACTGGAAACTGGAACCAAGGATTTTCAACATGTTGACAAGGAAATGGGGGAGCCCAGAATATAGACCTGTTTGCCTCTCCCCAGAACTATCAATTGGAAAAATTTGCACAAGAACTCCCCACAAACAAGCTTGGAAAGTGGATGCTCTGTCCTTCAGCTGGAAAAACCTGTCGGTTTATGCCTTTACTCCTCTGCCTCTGCTCTCCAAAGTACTACTAAAGATCAAACAAGACACACCAAGGGCGATTTTGATTGCACCAGACTGGCCACGCCAACACTGGTACCCCTTCTTGCGCAGTGTGTCACTGCTGGCCCCGTGGCACCTGCCTCAGACTCCTACCCTGCTGTCTCAGCAGAAGAACCAGATTCTGCACCCTCATCTTCTAACATTGAACCTAGCAGCCTGGCTAATTACCTATTCTCTCCTTTACCATACCTCAGTAAACCAGTGATGGATATCATTTTAGATGCAAGGAGACCTAGTACTAGAAAATCTTATGCTGAAAAATGGAAAAGATTATGTGCCTGGAGCCAATCTAAAGGGATGAACACAGCAGTGCCCAATTTACCTCAAATTTTACAGTACTTGACTGAGATGGTTCACAAGGGCCTGTCTTTTTCTTCAATAAAAATTCACGCCTCAGCCATTTCAGCTTATTATAACACAGAGCCCTCCCCTCTTCTCTCATCCACTGCTCAAGCAGTTCCTCAGAGGGACCAAAAATTTAAGACCACATAGGAGAGCTCCAACTCCAGCCTGGGACCTTAACTTTGTATTGGAGAAACTCACCCTTTCTCCTTTCGAGCCAGCTTCTACCGCAGGTTTAAAATTCCTCTCTTGGAAAACAGCTTTCCTTTTAGTAATCACTTCAGCAAGAAGGTATCTGAATTACAGGCCCGTATGACAGTGGAGCCTTTAATCATCTTTCATGCGGACAGGGTGTTCCTCAGGACCAATCCCTCTTTCATGCCAAAGGTGGTATACAGTGTGACCCTTAATCAGTCCATTCATTTGCCAACCTTCTTTCCTAATCCACAGAACAAAGGGGAAATGATACTGCACTCCTTAGATGTGCACAGACAACTTAGATTCTGCTTGGACAGGACTAAACCTCAAAGGAAGTCTGAACTGCTGTTGGCATTTGCTGCAGGGACAGAGGGCAAGGCTATTTCAAAGCAAACCATTTCCAAATGGATAGGCCATTGCATTCATTTCTGCTATAAGCACCATGGAAAACCTATCCCCCAGGGGATCAGACCCCACTCAACCAGGGCAGCATCTACCTCTACAGCCTTTCTCAGAGGCGTACCTACCAGGGACATCCTAGAAGCTGCCACCCAGAGTTCTGTACATACTTTCACCAAGCATTGCTATTTGCCAGTTGTCTCTAAATCCAGAGCTGACTTTGCCACTGCAGTCTTGCAGGGCCTTATAGTTGGAGGTATAGCCTTGTATATTTATAGATTTAATTGCTTGCCATTAGGGAGGCACCTGACATCTGGGGCAAGAAAAAATGTAATGACGTCTGCTGCATGTTTTATACCCCTGACTACCTGACGTCACGGAAGAAGAGACCGCAACCAACGCAGGACCCAAGACTTTGTTAATCAGGCCGACTGAGGACTACTGCAAGCAAATAACCCAAATGTGATGACTGCAACAGTGAATACACTCTTAACATCTACATTTATGGTAAGTGTACACAACTGTACTTTTTGAACATAGTTTCCCAAGGATACAGATTCCACTTCCGCACACTACCAACCCCAAATGGTTGGCCTGACTACCCCCACCCCCCAAATCAGTGGGTGGAGGCCCAAGAGCAGGTTCTCTCCCTGCACAGTATCAGGGCTATTCAACCTATCCCAGCAGAACTAAGGGGACAAAGTTTTTATTCAAGACTTTTTCTGATACCCAGAAAAGAAAACTCCTGGCGTCCTATCCTAGACCTCTCTATTCTCAACAGCTTTCTGGTGGTTCCAAAATTCAAAATGCTAACTCAACAGCTTCTTCCTATGCTAGCCAAGGATGCCTGGCTGGCAACCCTAGACTTAAAGGAAGCCTACCTGCACATCCCAATAAGAGAATCCTGCAGACAATACCTACGTTTCAGAGCGGGCTCCATGCACTTTCAGTTCTCTGCACTTCCCTTTGGCTTATGTACTGCGCCCAGTGTGTTCACAAAGTGTCTAGCTCCAGCCATTGCATTTTGCAGGCAGAGAAATATTCAAATTTACCCATACCTGGACGATTGTCTGATTCAGGCAGATAGCCAGGACTTGCTGTTACAACACCTGGCATTTGTAAAGAAACTTCTATCCTCACTGGGGTACACCATGAACGAAAAGAAATCTCACCTAGTACCCTGCCCAACAGATTGTATTCCTGAGAGCAAGCTTGACCACAGTTTCCCAGATGGCATCCCTCACTCCGGAGAAACAAGTTTATTTGACAACCTACTTCATACTATTGGCCACCAAAACCCAGCTATCTGCAAGGAAAATACTGCAAGCCCTGGGGTTCATGGCCTCTTGCATTCTGCTAATTCCATATGCAAGACTGCATATGAGGAAACTCCAGTGGTATCTAAAAAGTTTAACATTCTCAGGACCTGGAAACACTGATTCCTATCATTCCTTGTCTAAGGACAGAGTTCCTTTGGTGGGTAGAGGCCTGCGTCCACAACAAGGGACTCCCTTTCACTCCACCTCCTGCCGCCCAAACCCTAACAGACTCATCAGACTATGCATGGGGGGCTCACATGACAAGGCAGTGCATTCAGGGCAAATGGACCCCGAAACAGATGCACCTGCATATCAACCAAAAAGAAATGTTGCCTTCAAAGACCTTGTTCTCCCAGGACAACTATTGGTAAAGACAGACTAACACCACAGTTATGTGGTACATAAACAAGCAGGGGGAAACCCGCTCCTACCCTCTCTGCAGACTAGCCATGGCTCTGTGGAGCACAGCCTTGAGCTACCTAGTGCACCTACAAGCTCAATTCCTGCCAGGCAAACTAAATTCACTGGCAGACGACTTAAGCATTAATCTCATGGACCCACATGAATGGAAAGTAGAATCCAAAATATTCAACCTGTTGAGCAAATGGGGGAACCCAAGAGGTAGACCCGTTTGCCTCCACTCAGAACTACCAATAGAACAAATTCTGCACCAGAACTCCCCACAGTCGAGCTTGAAAAGTGGATGCCCTGATGTTCTTCGTGTTTCACTGTTGCAGTCATTACACTTGGGTTATCCTGTTGGCAGGCTACCCTCAGTCGGCCTGAATTCCAAAGTCTAGGTCCAGCGTCGGTTGCTGTCGCCACTTCCCTAACGTCAGTGCGCCGGGGGTATAAAAGATGGAGCTGACGCCATTTTCTTCAGTCTTTCTTGCTGCGCGGTGCCTGAAGCAGAAGCAGTTCGCAAGTGCCGGTCGGCCGACTCCTGAGATTTTCGTGTTCGAATTTCAGATCCGAAGTCTTCATTAAAAGCTAAGTACCCCGTTGGGGAAAACTTTTTTCTTGCTCCAGACCGATGTCAGAAAAAGTTAATTGTATTTCTTGTGGGAAGCAAATACCTCATAAGGACTTTCATTCTTACTGTATTCCTTGCCTAGGCCCTGATCACGACATTGGTTGTTGTCGGTTTTGTGCTAGATTTAACAGGCGCACTATAAAGCGCCGGTAGGATTTTGCATTTCACTATTTTGGCAGAAGATTTAATTACACGGTGCCGTCGGATAGCCAACCGACTACCGCAATTCACAAGAAACGCAAAGAAAAGGACAGGAATCAGAGATCTAAAACCGACGAGGCTTCTTCTAAGCCAGTCACTGGTTCCCCGGGTCTCAGTGAGGTGCTTTTGCAGCCCCCGACGCCCGCTACTTTGGACCCGCAGGCCACTATAGACTCCCACGTGGAGTCGCCTAGGCCGCTGGAAGCTCAAGGTATTGGGACCTACGGAAACTATTCCCTCAGATGGGTCCGGAGCCGCTGAGCAGGCATTGGCTTCTGAGGGTGTTTTCAGACCTACTCAATTGTACATTAAAGCGACTCCAGCTACAAAGGCAAAGACTAAAGCATCTTTAAAGACAAAAAAACAAGTACAACAGCCATATGGTCAGGCCTCCATGCCCAAAAAACAGATGCTCGAAATGGCCGAAGACTTAATTACTTTGATCAGGGGTTCCCACCCCCCTCCTGATAAGAGGCCTAGGCAAGAGACAGAAAATGAATCTTCAGATCAGGTTTCCATTTCTTCTGATTCCTCTTCTGATCAGGAATACTCTCTTCCTCCTATGAGGATTCTGATGCTGAAGAATCTATCCCTTCAGCCTCTCCTCTTGAGGACTACTCTTTTGGGGAAACATTGCATACCATGAGGGAACATTTCCACTTGGAGAGCCAAGATTATTCTGAATCTAAGAAAAGGCTCAGAGACTTCCTTTTACTCCCACAACACAGGCCCCCTAGCTATTCCACCTGTGCTAGACATTGTAGATGTATTTTCAGAGTCCAGTCTGACCCCTGACTCCTTATCTCCAGCTTCTGTTAAGCCGGACAGGTACTACAGGGTGCCTGACTCTCATAAATTCCTTTTCAAAAACCCTGCTGCTGACCCAGAAACTATTTCTCAGGGTCCCAAAGGGGTCAAGGCATCCACTGCAAAAAACCCTACCCCCTCCGACAGGGATTCTAGGCCATTAGACAGATGGGGAAAGAAAATTTACACCTCTGCTATCTTGGCTATAAGGGCTTTAAATTGTCAATTTCATATGCTGAAATATCAGCAATATATTGTGTCACTGCTTAAACAGAAAATGTTGATAAATTCTGAAGGTGCAGAAAACAAAGAAATGTAGGATTTATTGCATGCAGCTGAGCAAGTTGGAAAGCATACTTTGCAATGTGGTTTTGATTCTTTGGAGGCCTCCTGCAGGGCCGCTGTCACGGGTTCTGTCATTAGGAGGCATGCTTGGTTAAAGGAACAAAATCTACCAGATCATGTTAAATCAAAATTATTAGATGCTCCATTACAGCATGATACTTTGTTTGGTGTTAAAGCAGAAGAGGTGGTAAAGAAAATGGAGGACAAAGCTAAATCTATGCAAACAGTCAAGGATTTCTTACAGGTACAGCCTCCAAGATTTAGCAGACACTGGTTTACAAAGAATTGGTCCCTTCCAGTGTCAGACGCCCAAGAGGCAGATCCCAGCCCCAAGGTTCATACAAGTCTAAACAATGGGGTGCTTCTACCTCCAAAAGTGGAGAAGACAAATCACAGCCTTACAGGAAACAGTCCCAATGACTTCCCCCTGCCTGCGCCAAGCACTTATCTTCTGGCACCACCTTTAGGGGGGAAAACTAGCACTTTTTTCTCAAAATTGGCACATAATAACCCAGGACAAATGGGTCTTAGACAGTGTCACAGGGCTACAAGTTTCACTTTCATACCCTGCCAAGGGCAAACGGTTGGCCAGACCTACCAAAAAAAACAATGGGCAGAGGCACAAAAAAAAGAAGTCTCATCCCTCATGAACATATGGACCATTCAACAAGTACCAGAACAAGAGCAGGGACAAGGATTCTATTCAAGACTGTTCTTCGTACCCAGAAATGACAAAGCCTGGAGACCAATACTGGATCTATCTATTCTAAACACATATCTGGATATACCAAAATTCAAAATGTTGACCTTACAGCAGCTTCTGCCCATGCTGGTCAAGAAGGCTTGGCTTGTGACTTTAGACCTAAGAGGCATACCTGCATGTCCCAATCAGACAAACATGCAGAAGATACCTCAGATTCAAAGCTGGCTCAATGCACTACCAATTCTCTGCACTGCCCTTTGGCTTATGTACTGCGCCCAGGGTCTTCACAAAGTGCCTGGCACCAGTAATCGCATTCTGCAGACAGAGGAATACAGATATATCCTTACTTTGGCGACTGCCTCATACAAGCAGAGAACAAGGACATTCTACTACAGCATCTGGCGTTTGTAAAAAGATTACTACCATGCCTAGGGTGCACAGTCAACGAACAGAAATCAAAACTAGTACCCTCTCAAGAGATAATATTCCTGGGTGCAAGCTTAAATACAACTGCCCAGATGGCTTATCTCATGTCAGACAAAAGCAACTGACTACCTATTTCAAAATGTTGGCAACAAAGGCCCAGTTATCTGCAAGAAAAAGTCTGCAGGCTTTGGGCTTCGTGACATCCTGCATTCTACTAATTCCATATACAAGACTGCATATGAGGAAACGTCAGTGGTACCTAAAAAGTGTTTGGACTCCACATTGCCACAGCCTGGAAACAATAATTACCCTCATTCCCTGCCTGCAACGGGCGAAGGCCTGTCACCAGAACAAGGGACAGCCATTCACCTTACCCCCAGCCGGCAGACATTAACAACGGATGCATCAGATTATGCCTGGGGGGCACACATGCCAGGAAGATGTATTCAAGGCACATGGTCCGCCAACCAAATGCCATCTACATATCAATCAAAAAGAGATGCTAGCTGTTCAGAATGCCCTGACAGCCCTCAAGGACCTACTTCATTCGGGACAACTACTGATAAAGGCAGACAATACCATGGTCATGTTGCATATAAACAAGCAGGGAGGCACTCATTCTTAGCCCCTGTGCAGACTAGCCATGACTTTGTGGGACACAGCATGGATTTACCAAGTACATCTGCAGGCACATTTCCTGCCAGGAAAGATAAATACTCTGGCAGACGAACTAAGCAGAAACCTCATGGATCCCCACAAGTGGAAATTGGATCCACAAGTCTTCAACATGATAAGAAAATGGGGATGCCCGGACATAGACCTATTTGCCTCTCCTCACAACTGCCAACTAAAGTGATTCTGCACAAGGACTTAATCACAGACAAGCATGGAAAGTGGATGGCCCTATCTTTCAGCTGGAAAAACTTAACAGTATATGCCTTTCCTCTACTGCCTCTCCTCCCCAAGATACTCCTAAAGGTCAGACAAGAGAAGCCAAAAATGATACTGATTGCCCCAGACTGGCCCCACCAGTACTGGTATCCAATCCTGAGGAACTTGTCTCAGTGCCCAGCCTGGACCTTACCTCAGATACCTCACCTACTGTCCCAACAAAACAATCAGATCCTGCACAGCCAACTCAAGACCTTAAATCTGGCAGCATGGCGGATAATGTAGTCATACAAAACACACCTCTCACTAAAGCGGTGATGGATGTCATTTTGGAGGCCAGGAGGCCTAGTACTAGAAAATCTTATGCTGGAAAATGGAGGAGATTCTGTTCCTGGAACCAGGCACAAGGAATTGACACAGCAGTACCAAATATTCCTCAGATTTTGCAATACTTAACGGAGATGCTGGATAAGGGCCTATCCTTTTCATCAATTAAAATTCATGCCTCTGCCATTTCGGCTCATTATAATACAGAGCCACCAATCTTTTCACATCCTTTGTTAAGGCAGTACCTCAGAGGAGCCAAAAACTTGAGGCCTCCAGGGAGATCACCAATACCTGCATGGGACCTCAATTATGTTTTGGAAAAACTCACTCTGCCCCCTTTTGAGCCAGCCGCTACAGCTGATATAAAGTTTTTATCTTGGAAAACTGCTCTGCTCCTAGCAATAACCTCTGCAAGACTAGTCTCAGAGCTACAGGCACTCATGGCTGTGGAACCTTTTATCATTTTTTATCCAGACAGGGTTTCTCTGAGGACAAACCCGACATTTATGCCTAAGGTAGTGTCCAGTGTGGCCCTTAACCAAAACTATTCATCTGCCTACTTTTTATCCAAACCCACAGAATAAGGAGGAGAGAATTCTGCATTCTTTGGACATACACAGACAGCTATGCTTCTACTTGAACAGAACCAAAGCTTTCAGAAAGACTGAGCAACTACTAGTGGCATATGCTGCAGGATCACAAGGAAAGGCTATCTCAAAGCAGACTATTTCAAAGTGGATAGGCCACTGCATTCGTTTCTGCTGTTCACAACATGGCAAGCCAGTGCCTAAGGGCATTAGGCCACATTCAGCCAGAGCAGCAGCCACTTCAGCAGCCTTCCTCAGGTGAGTACCAACCAAAGACATTTTAGAGGCTGCTACCTGGAGTTCAGTGCACACCTTTACAAAGCACTATCCTTTACCACTCTACTCTAAATCCAGGGCAGACTTTGCCACTGCAGTTCTGCAGGGCCTCATAGCCACTCCTAATGCTATTCAGCTCCAGCCTCCCAACCATACCTTTGGGATTCAACCCAAGTGTAATGACTGCAGCAGTGAAACACGAAGAACATCATACAGTTGTGTACACTTACCATAAATGTAGATGTTCAAGTGTATTCACTGTTGCAGTCCAGGTTACCCACCCGCCATCCCCATCTCTTTTTGCTGGAACTTTGCTGCACTTCTCTAATCTTTACAACCTATGTGGTGTATTTGCTTTTAGATGAAGGTATAATATATTTTTGTGCATGCATGTTTTATTGGCATATTTTTAGCCTTCCCTTTTGGGGGCACCTGACATCTGGGGCAAGAAAAACTGAAGAAAATTGCATCGGCTGCATCTTTTATACCCCTGGCGCACTGACGTCAAGGAAGAGGCGACAGCAACCGACGCCGTAGACTTTAGAATTCAGGCTGACTGAGGGTAGCCTGCCAGCAGGATAACCCAAGTGTAATGACTGCAACAGTGAATACACTCAACATCTACATTTATGGTAAGTGTACACAACTGTACTTTTTTTACCTGGGAAAGCCTTTCTGTTTATGCCTTTCCCCCTCTGTCTCTCCTCTCAAAGGTTCTACTAAATATCAAACAGGACAAGCCAAGAACAATACTGATTGCACCAGACTGGCCAAGCCAGCACTGGTACCCCCTCTTGCGCAGTCTGACACTGCTACAGCCATGACACATGCCTCAGACCCCTTCCCTGATGTCCCAGCAGGCGGGCCTGATTCTGCACGCTCAGCTTCACAACCTGATCCTTGCAGCCTGGCTAATTCCATGAGCTCTCCTCTAGCATTCCTCAGTAAGCAGGTGCTGGATGTAATTCTGGAGGCCTAGTACCAGAAAGAGTACTTAACTGCAATGCTCCACAAGGGCCTATCCTTCTTGTCAGTTAAGATTCATGCCTCTGCCATTTCAGCACATTATAATACTGAGCCACCCCTGTTCTCTCACCCCTTGCTAAAACAGTTCCTTAGAGGGGGCCAAAAATTTAAGACCCCCCCCCCTCCCCAGGAGAGCTCCCGCTCCAGCCTGGGACCTTAACTTTGTATTGGAAAAGCTCACTCCCCCTCCCCCCCTTTGAGCCAGCTGCAACAGCAGAGTTGAAATTACTTTCTTGGAAAACAGCCTTACTTCTAGCCATCACTTCAGCAAAAAGAGTGTTGGAATTACAGGCCCTCATGGCAGTGGAACCCTTCATTATCTTCCATACGGACAGGGTTTCTCTCAGGACTAATCCTTCCTTTATGCCCAAGGTGGTGTCTAGTGTGGTCCTAAACCAGTCCATTCATTTGCCGAACATTTCCCTAATACACAAAACAAAGGGGAACAGATACTGCACTCTCTGGGCGTGCACAGACAACTTAGATTCTATTTGGACAGGACTAAACCTCTCAGAAAATCTGACCAGCTGCTAGTTGGCTTTGCTGCAGGGGCAGAGGGGAAATCTATTTCAAAGCAAACCATTTCCAAATGGATAGCCCATTGCATTCATTTCTGCTACAAGCACCATGGAAAACCTACCCCACAGGGGATAAGATCACATTCCACCAGGGCTGCATCTACCTTTATGGCATTTTTCAGAGGAGTCCCTACCAGGGGCTTCCTGGAAGCTGCTACCTGGAGCTCTGTACATACCTTCACCATGCATTACCACCTGCCTATCTTTCCTAAATCCAGAGCTGGATTTGCCACAGCATTCTTGCAGGGCTTAATAGCTGCCCTAATGCTCTTTTAACTACCTCCTCCCTTCCTTAGCTTTGGGAATCAACCCAAATATGATGACTGCAACAGTGAAGCACAAAGAACATAGTACAGTTGTGTACACTTACCATAAATGTAGATGTTAGTGTATTCACTGTTGCAGTCCTGGTTACCCTCCCTCCAGCCCCCCTGACTTCTTTTGGCTCTACCTTTCTTGTTTGGTATATATGTTTTTTTCATGTGTATTTGCTTTTTGATAGGGGTGTACCATACCGTATAATTGCTTCTTATTGTGGGGGCACCTGACATCTGGGGCAAGAAAAACTGATGCAATGGCTTTGGCTGCATGTTTTATACCCCTGACAACCTGACGTCATGGAGGAAGTGACAGCATCTGACACAGAAATCTGAAGACTGGTATTCAGGCTGGCTGAGGGCTACCTGCAGACAGATAACCCAAATGTGATGACTGCAACAGTGAATTCACTCAAACATCTACATTTATGGTAAGTGTACACAACTGTACTTTTTGAAGATTTCTATGATTGACATCATGGTAGTTACTTTGGGTACTTTTTGCTGTATGCCTTAATATGTGCACTTGAAATGTCACTATTAGAGATGCTGGAATTTTAAAGAACTGCTGAATGAATCTGTAAAAAGTTGACCCGTATCAGTAGTCTTGGCTGAACAGTTTTACTTGCTGTGTCCCTACCCTGGCCCAATTTATTTCTTCCCTATTCCGTACTACCAGACTTCTGACACCATTTTTCATCCGTCTGGGTACAACATTTTTTTTTGGCTTATGATTAAATGTTTGCTGTCCGTTTTCCTGTAGTAGGATTCTAACTCCTATTTGCATTTGACTTGCTAATCCCAAGTGTTTGATTTGTAAAAGTCCTGACTGCTGTGTTGCATTCTGTTTGATAATTGTCTAGCCAGGTGTAAAACAGTGATGAGCTCATCATGTGCAGCTGTTTATGCATCTGGAAATTTAATAAAACTGAAGATTGTTTTTTTTTTTGTGTCATGATCCATGATTCATCACAATCGAGCCTCCCTTTGTAGTTGAATTTGAATTAAAATGAGTCTACCTTAATGTCTGTATTTTGTAGCCTATCTGATCTTAAATGGATAATGGCATCCTGACAATTTTAGCAATTTGAGATTATGAATTGTAGTTCAGCTTGTGTTTCACGTTAGCTCTTCTGCCAACTCGTTCTAATGTTTGTGTCCACTCTGAATATGCCCCTTTGTGTTGCTTTTCCTTTATACTGCGTCCATAAGTGGTCCACTGCATTGCTAGTTGATGCACATCACTGTGCCATGCATAATCTTATTTATTCACATGGACAAAAAGGGTTTGACATCCCAAACTTCCATGCAGATGAGGTTTTTAAAGGTAGTGCCATGGTCAATTGCTGTTCACAACATCCTTAGAGCATTACCCACAGAACTAATATCTGATAACCTGCTGATACATTGTACATTGGTACATGTGGGCCCAGAACCCTCCTGGTGCTGCATGCTTTGGTGCATCTGCTGCATAAGTGAAGATGCACCAGTGGTCCTTATTGTTATTTTATGAACCCTTTTGACAATGTCAGACTTGTTTGTAAACGTGCGTTAACAGCTTGAGACCTCACTGTCTTTGCTTAACTTAAAGTTGGGCATTTGTAGAACTGTGTAATCATGATTGTGGAAGTTTTGCTTACTCTATCATCCTTCGTATCTAAAGTATTTTAAGATCAGTTGTCCCCAGTGGCAGTCATTTTGTGTGACTACAGAAGTGCCTCACTTAAGGCATTGAGAAAAATGTGTTGAAACATAAGACGTTTCCCAGCTCACACTTTCTTAACTCTCCTTTATTTATACAGCATTTCTCTGACACATTTTTCATGGACTTTGCTGCAGTACTTTAACCAATTTGCCCCTTAACAGGCATAAGCTGAGGCCTCAAGTTGCCTTTTCTTTTGTGGGGCAGGATAAATTACCCAGAGTCCTCACCTAGTCAGTTTGATGACAGTCTGCTTCTTCCTTCTGCAGGATCCTTGTACATCCCATTCCCTATTTTAGACTGTTTCTATTAAGGTTTCTCTGGCTTCTGCTAGTGCAGTGGGGTTGAGGGACTCTCACACATTCATGAGGTCCCTTAAGGAAGGCATTGCTGAGAAATGCCCAGATTTTCTCTCCCTTCTGCAGTTCTTTTCTTCAGTCACCATTCTGGGTTATCGGTAGTATCTGAGGTTGCCATACTGCATCACACTGCCCTTCATGCTCATCATTATAGAGGAGTAAGTAGTGGTACTCTGCAAACCATACTGATATGAATTTCAAGCTGAAAGGTTGCTTTTTCAACAGCACTGAACCAATGTTAGATTTTTGGTACTGTTTGCAGTCTTTGCTTCCCAGTTAGAGCAAGTCTGATTATCTTTTTTTTTCAGTTAACAGAAGTCCTTGTATGATCTCTAATGTATGCTCTGTTCAGCCAAAAATGGTGATACTCGGGCTAGCTTTATATTCCTAAAGTTTGCTATATTATGTGGCACATTTTTTCCTCTTTTAAAAAAAATAAATAAAAAAAAAAGCTGGTTTCTTTAAGAAAGTTAAATTTGTATGCACACAGTTATTTTAGTACTGTTCAAATGTGTATGTCATCTTTGTTGCTTACTGATTGTAAAAACATGTAACACAGGTTGATGTTGTTCCCTTGTGCTGAAACTTCTTGCAAGAAGGCACCTTTGAAAATGTGCTGTTGAAGCTAATATTAAAATGCAGGTACTGTTTTTTTCAAAGTTGTACTGCACTTACTGCTTTAACTGTTGACCTTCCCGCACTCATTTATGAAATGGAATGTTATTTGCTATAAGACAGCAATAAAATTAGTTTTTCACTGATATATTTTAGTAAATAGCAGCATCATGTATTGCAGATGTTTTAGTGAGCCAGAGTTTTGTTGAACATAGTATGCAAAAATATTTTTTCTGTAGATGTTATAGTTGGTAAGAATATTAACTTCCTGTTAATGGTGGTGATTAAGTTCTTATATGAGATCACTCAGAATTAAATTGAATTTCATTTTATGATTAGAGTAGTGTGAATTTACTTGAATGTTATCTTTAGATCTTCATGGTCTGTAATGTAGCAAGTTGCAGAGTTGTATCATGTCCGAGTTGAAGTACTGTGTGACTGACTTTCATGTATTCTGTAATTCTTTTAGTATTGCAACTGTTGTGTGTTTAGGAAGCTGTACACAGTTCCAGCACACTCCGTTCCCTGTGATGCTCATGCCTGTTAGTTACTTCTCAGCCGTTTGCTACAAGTAAACATTTTGGCTCATTGCATGGGAAGAAGGTTTCTAAACTTTTCTTTTCATTGAACATTCTTAGAACGAGGAAGGGGACGGCAGAGGCAAGCTATTCTGGGAGACCACCCATCATCGTATGGACCCTCCTCGTATGGACCCTCCTCGTATGGGCCCTCCTCATATGGACCCTCCTCATATGGACCCTCCTCGTATGGACCCTCCTCGTATACACCACCATCCTATGGAGATGATAGTTATAGTAAGTATGTAATCTTTGATGTCCGCTTATTGGAAGGTTTAGCATGAATTTCTGAATCTATATCTATCTTAAAAGCAGAGTCATAAATGGGAAATCATTAGTTTGTTGCAGGAAATCTGACTCTTGCAGGTTGTATAGTTTATTAATAGCATTGTTTTGTAAGGAACATTAAGATATGAAAGCTTTTGCCCTCTCATCTGCTACATGCCTGGCTTCATCTCATGTTACAAAGGAACCACTGATTTTCTCCTTTTCTCATTTTGCAGTATTTATAATATGAGGGATTTCCCACCTTGGTGACCCGAACGTCCGGCTAGTATACCAAAGAATTTAAACTGCTGCAAGGTATGTGCAACGTTGCACAGAGGCTAGCAGCCAACATAGGCCATAAGTGACGTCTGCAGGTACCATCCTCAAAACTACTTCTTTGCTGACAGTTTGAATGCCATCTCCTCCCGTTCATCTGATCCGCTGAGTGGTTGCTATTTCAGATGAAGTGCCCCGTTGGGGAGTTTGTGTTCTTTTCCTACTGCATATTTTCCTAGGCTAATGTCATCCAAGAAAGGCAAGTGCCATTGTGGAAGACAAATTCCACACAAAGATAACCACGATCAGTATTTGTTTTGTCTGGGGTCCACTCACAACTATAAGGCTTGTGCAGATTTTCAGGCGTTTGTCCCTAAGACGGTGTAGTCATCTTTCTGCCCTGAACATTTATCTCGACAGTTGAAGACTTAAGCAACTAGCGCTTGCAATGGAGGGTCCGGCTGGTGGGCCTCCGAAGTAGAGGGTAAAACTTAGTCCTGAATCTTTAGCTGTGTCTCTGAATCCGGACATCTCTCGAGAGACCAGTGAAGGCCTAGAGGTCAAACAGTGGCTGGCTCTCTTCCTGCAGTGGGTAATTGTTTGGTGGCCGCTAGGGAGAGTACCATGAGCATGTCAGCAGAGGTTTTGCAGTCCGTTCAGGATGGTAAGGGGGAACCACAGCTCACTTCTTTGGATGCCCCTCACACTATTTTTCCTTGCTTAGCTGATGACAGTCCAATGTCTGTGCTGGATACTAGGCTTGTGTCGGCCCCTTAATCCCAGCCTAGGGTAGATCCTCCTCTTAAAAAGAAACCAAACCAGAAACATGTTTCCTTTTCACAGGACCCTTCCCCAGACTGGCAGTCTTTCTCTTAGGGAATTCTTAATACTTTTCTAGCCATAAGACCTTCCTCTGTTGTACCTCCTACTCCAGCCCCCCCCCCCCACCTTTGCCTAGATGTTCTGCTTTATAGAAAATGTTTCATCTTTAGATGAGTCTTTTGCTTACGCAGCACAAATGGAATCTCCTTTGGGTTATGTTTCTCCTGAAGTAGATTCAAATGATGGCGACTCCCTTGAGGAAGACATCTCTTCTGGAGAGAGAATTTCCGAATGAGAGATTTTTTTTCAAATTGGAAAGTTCCCAAGTTTCAGAAGTACAGAAGAGATACTAGGACCTCTTACAGATGGACTCCCCTTCCCCTTCTGATATTCCACCTGGGTTGCTTGCCTTCCAGGATGCTTTTCTGTCAGCTACCAAAAGCCCTGACTCTCAACCTTCTGCCCAAAAAAGGCCAGATAGGTTTTACAAGGTCCCAGAGGACAGCAAATTTCTTTTCAGATGTCCTCCTGCAGATCCCGCTGTTATCTCAGTGTCTGCAGATAGGTCTTCCAGGTTTCTGTCTTCCACTTCTGTCATTCCCTCTGATAAAGATAGTAAGATGATGGAGAGGCTATGTAAAAAGTCTGTACATCATCTGCTTTGGCCTTCTGGGGTATTAACTACTAAACTTGTGTCTGTATGTTTTGCTCCTGGTTTCTCAAGCTTCACAGCTGCTGACAGACTTTCCAGACTCTGCAGCCAGGGAACAACTGTATTCCCTTTTAACAAAATTCTTCCCAAGTTACTCATCACTCCATTAAAGTGCAGTTATTATGCAGCTGAGGTATCTGCCAGATCAGTTGCATCTGGATCTGTCTTTAGGAGATATTCTTGGTTCAGATTACAGCCCTTGACTGATATATCAAGGCAAAACTTTACAGATGCACCTCTTAATATTTTGCCCTTTTTGGTGCTAATGCTGCTGCACTTTTCAAATCTCAAGAAAAAGGAAGAGAGTTACAGGAACTTTAAGCATATTGTTGTGTTCCTAGTTCCCAAGTATCATTGGAATTACCCTTCCAAACCATATTTTGGGAGAGAAAAAAAACATGCCCTCTTTCCTCTTCCAAGAAAGGGACACACAGGCAGAGTTCATCAAGAACTCAACCAGCCACTGCTCAAAATACTCCCTTTCCTAACAAATTAGGTAGTGTGTAACTACTTGCCCAGACTCTGCAGTATTCCTCTTTCCCAGTGCATTTCTCACTTTTTTCCCCTTAGACAAGCAACCACAGACAAATGGGTACTTTCTGTTGTCCAAAATGCTTACTACCTGGTTTGGAAATCCATTCCTCCTTTCATGGGCATCCCTTAACCCCATCAAGACCAGCTTCTTCATTTCCCTCAGGTGGTTCGAGACCTGATTTCACAGGGGACCATTCAGAAAGTTCTCCTTCTGCAAAGAGGGAAAGGATTTTATTCCAGGATGTTTCTAGTCCCAAGAAAAGATGGTCCATGGCAACCCATATTAGACCTGTCTCAACTCAACCTTTTTCTATAGGTTCCCATCTTCAGTATGCTCCCCCTACAAACCTTGTTCTCTCTCTCACTACCTCAGGATTTCTTGGTTTCTTTATATATCAAAGATGCATATATTCATATTGCGATTCACCCTCTGTTCAGGAAATTCTTATGCTTTTCTGTTGCTTCATCTCATTTTCAGTTTTGTACTTTTGCCCTGTGGACTCACCACAGCTCCAAGGATGTTCACAAAATGCTTGGCCCCTGTCATTGCCTTTTACAGAATTTACAGACTTCACAGAATTCTCATTTACCCTTACCCGGACGACCTGCTTATAAAAGCAGACCATCAAGACATTCTGCTAAAGAATCTTTAAGCCACCATCTCCTTGCTGCAAAGCCTGGGGTTCACTGTCAACTAAAAACAGGTCCTCCCTCAACCCTTCTCAGGATCAGGTTTTCCTGGGTTGCAGGATAAGGACAGATCTTGTGATGGCTTTTCTGCCCCTGCAAAAAAATGCAGTCTCTTCTGACCAATTTTCAGCAGTTGCTCCCTCTAGCTTTGACAGCCAGAGAGTTTCTCAGAATGCTAGGTTTCATGGCATCTTTTATCCCCATGTTATCCTTAGCCAGACTTCATATGCGAAAGTTCCAGTGGTATCTGAAATCTCACTGGTCCCAGCATGCTCATCCTCTGGAGTTTGCTCCTCCTCTTCTCCCTTGTCTGAAGAAAGAATTACAGTGGTGGAGTCAACAAGTATCTCTAAATCCAGGCCTTGCTCTACAGCCTCCTCGCCCTTTGCAGGAGCTATTTACAGATCCTTCAGACCTGGGGTGGGTAGCGACATTGGGAAACTTAAAAGTTCAAGAGCTGTGGTCTCCATCTGTAACAAAACATATCAGTATCAGAGATGAGGGCTTTGATTCTTGCTGTACAAGCTTTCCACTCTTCTCTTTCACCCAGGTCCCTTGAAACTGTTCAGACAACACCACAGTCCTTTGGTATATGAGCAAGCGGGGGGGCACGGTCATACCTGCTTTGCAGGCTGCCTATTTAGGCTTGGCAGATTGCTTCTCAAGCAAAGGTCACTTTACTAGCAGTTAAGCAGGTGTGACACAAACCCAAGAATGGACACTTCACAAGGATTTGTTTCTGGACATTCTTCACTGGTGGGGTACTCCTTAAATAGACCTGTTTGCCTTCCCTTTGAACAAATGACTTCATAATTTTGAGCCAAAGTCCCAGGCCCTCTGGTATGGAAGATGGATGCTCTCATTCCCAGGGAAGGGGATGTTGCTTTTTGCATTCCTCCCTTTCCCACTCATTCAGAAAGTTCTGTTGAAAATTCAACAGGGCAAACCAAAAATCTTGTTGGTGACTACCTTTTGGCCAAGACAGCACTGGTTCCCTCTTGCAACTAGCCAGGGGCAGTCATCACAAGTCACCCCACAGGGTGGATCTTCTCACACAAGACCAAGGGATCTCTTATTCAACCACATCTAGCAACCCTGAGCCTGACTCTGTGGGTGATGGGCTTCTGATCCCTTTTTGACACCTTTTTTTTCGGGGGACATACTAGGAGGCCATGAAACCGAATACTAGGAGATCCTACTTGTTCAAATGGAAGAGGTTCTGTATCTGGTGTCTTAAGAAATGGGTAGATCCATTTTCAGTGGATATTCTAGTTTTGTCTTATTTGTGTGAGCTGGTTAAATCTGGATTGGCTTTATTCGTCTGTTAAGATCCATTTATCTACCATTTTTGCATATCTGCTTCTCTCTCCTTTAGCTTCTAAGCTAAAGGTTAGGTTTTTTTCTTAAGGGCATCCTTCATATCAGACCTCCCAGAAAACCTGTACCTTCCATTAGGATTTGAATTTTGAACTGGAAAACTTTACTCAGGCTCCCTTTGAGCCTGCAGGCTCAGCTTCTTTGAAGCATTGCACATGGAAGACTGTATTGTTGGTAGCCATCACTTCTGCTAAAAGAGGGTTTCTGAACTTCCAAGCCTTAATGGTTTCCCAACCTTTTCTCATTTTCCGCAAGGAATAGGGTCTCTCTGCACGAACCCCTCCTTCATGCCTAAAGTGGTTAATGATTTATCCCGTAACCAGTCTGTTCATTTACCTATTTTCTTTCCTTCTCCTCAAAGTTCCGGTGGTGCATACATTGGATGTACATGTCCAAGTAAAATCTGAGTTGTCTTAAGACCACGTCCATTAGAAAATCAGAACAGCTGTTTGATGTTCGTGTTTCACTGTTGCAGTCATCACATTTGGGTTATCTGCCTGCAGGTAGCCTTCGGCCTGAATACCAGAGTCTTCAGATTCCTGCGACTTATGCAGTCTCCTCTTCTATGACGTCAGGGGTATAAAACATGCAACCGACACCATTACATCAGTCTTTCTTGCCATGTGGTGCCCGAAGCAGTAGTAGTTCGCAAGTGCAGGTCAGCCGACTCCTGAAATTTTCGTTTTAAACTTTCAGATCCGAAGTCTTCAAAAAAGATAAGTGCCCCGTTGGGGATTCTTTTTCTTGCTCCAACCAATGTCAGTAAAAGTTAACAATTGTCTTACCTGTGGTAAGCAAATACCTCATAGAGATTTTCATTCGTACTGCATCCCCTGTTTAGGCCCAGACCACGATGTCCCTCGCTGTCTGTTTTGTGCCTTGTTCAACCCCCCACACTATTCGTAGTCAGGCTATCTTTGCAGCCAGTTACTTTCGTACTTTGTATCAGTACTCCAAAATGGCTTTAAGTCATCAGACTACTGATATTCCGAAAAAATGTAAGGATAAAGACAGAGACCGCATAGGTCCAAAACTGCCGACAACGCTTCCGTTAAGCTGGTCGCCAGTTAGCCGATACTAAAGTGCTTTCGCAGCCCCTGATGCCCACTACTTCAGATTCGCAGGCCTCTACTGAGACCCATTTGGAGTCCGGTATGCCGCGAGATGCTTCTTCGTCTATGGAACCTGCAGATGTCTCTACCTTGGATGGGTCCAGAGCTGCTGTACAGGCACCAGCTTCTGAGGTGTATTCAGGCCTACAGACTTGCATTTTAAACAGACTCCATCATTTTCATCCAGGCCTAAAACCTGCACCACGCCTAGAAAACCGACGTCCAAACAGCAGGATCAGGCCCATATGCCTAAAAAACAAATGCTTAGAATGGCTGAAGACCTTAATACCTTAATTAGGGGAAGCCAGCCTTCCCCCTCTAAGAGACCTAGAACTGATTTTCCTTCTGATCAGGGATCTGATATTTCTGCTCCTTCTGATTACCAGGATTTGCCCTCATCTACCTGTGAGGATTCTGATGTAGAGGATTCCATTCCCTCTGCTTCCCCTCCAGAAGATTTTTCTTTCGGTGAAACCTTGCACACTCTTAGGGAGCATTTCCGCTGGGAAAGCCAAGATTACTCTGACTGGGAATTCTTACTCCTACCTCAACACAGGTGTTTAGCTATCCCTCCTGTTCTGGACATTGTAGATGATGCTTTCTTGGAATCTAGCCTTTCCCCAGATACTTTACCTCCAACTCCCAGAAAATCTGACTGGTATTACAGAGAACCTGACTCTCGCAAGTTCCTCTAAAAGAATCCTTCTGCGATTCCAGAGACCATTTCCCAAAGACCTAAAGGCATTAAGGCTACTGCTGTCAAAAATCCTACTCCTCCTGATAGAGATTCTAGAACCTTAGAAAGATGGGGTGAGAAGGTGTACACTTCTGCTACTTTGGACATTAGGGCTTTAAATTGCTAGTTTCATATGTTAAAGTATCAACAGCATGTTATGGGGCTACTTAGACAGGAAATGGATGTTGATTCCTGACTTTATTGAACACAAAGAATTACAGGATTTAATGCATTCTGCAGAACACGTTAGTAAACATACTTTGCAGTGTGGTTTTGACGCTTTAGAAGCATCTTGCAAGGCTACTGTCACTGGTCTGTACTTAGAAGGCATGCTTGGCTTAAGGAACAAAACTTGCCAGATCATGTAAAAGCTAAATTACTGGATGCTCCCTTGCACCAAGACCACCTTTTTGGCAACAAAGCAGAAGTCCTCAAAAGGATGGAGGAAAAAGCTAAATCTATTCAAACTGTTAAAGATTTCCTACAAGTACAGCCTCCCAGATTCAGTAGGCATTGGCCTTCAAAGAACTGGTCCTTTCCAGTCCCTTCTAGGCCTTTTCAGTCCAAACCCAGGAACAGCAGACCACCTAGGCTACAGTCTCAGGCTACGCATAGACCTAAGCAGTGGGGGGGGGGGGGGGGCTCCCACTTCCAAAGCAGGGAATAGTAAGCCAGCCCCTTACGGAAAAATGGCACAATGACTTAACCTTTACTCTTCCAAGCCCTACTCTACTACCTGGTCCCTTAGGAGGAAAGCTTGTTCTGCATGCAAAAAACTGGGAACCCATTACTCAGGACTAATGGGTTTTGAACATAGTTTCCCAAAGATACAGATTCCAGTTCCACACCCTACTAACCCCAAATCAGTGGGCGGAGGCCCAACAGCAGGTTCTCTCTCTCCTCAATATCAGGGCTATTCAGCCTGTCAAAGCAGAACAAAGGGGGCAAGGTTTTTATTAAAGACTTTTTCTGGTGCCCAGAAAAGACAACTCCTGGCGTCCTATCCTGGACCTCTCTATTCTCAACACCTTTCTGATAGTTCCAAAATTCAGAATGCTAACTCTGCAACAGCTTCTTCCCATGCTAGCAAAGGATGCCTGGCTGGCAACCCTAGACTTGAAGCTTACTTGCACATCCCAATAAGGGAATCTTGCAGGAAATACCTACACTTCAGAGCAGGCTCCATGCACTATCAGTTCTCTGCACTTCCCTTTGGCTTATCTACTGCGCCCAGGGTATTCACAAAGTGTCTGGCTCCAGCCATTGCGTTTTGGAGGCAGAGAAATATTCAAATTTACCTATACTTGGACATTGTCTGATTCAGGCAGAAAGCCAGGACTTGCCATTGCAACACCTGGCATTCGTAAAGAAACTTCTAACCTCACTGGGGTACACCATCAACTAAAAGAAATCTCACCTAGTACCCTGCCAACAGATTGTATTCCTGGGAGAAAACTTGAACACAACTTCCCAGATGGCATTCCTCACTCCGAAGAAAAAAGTTTTGACAACCTACTTCAAACTATTGGCCACAAAACCCGAGCTATCTGCAAGGAAAATACTGCAATCCCTGGGGTTCATGGCCTCTTGCATTTTACTAATTCCTTATGCGAGACTGCATATGAGGAAACTCCAATGGTATCTAAAAAGCCTATGGTGTCAACATTCTCAGGACCTGGAAACAATGATTTCTATCATTCCTTGTATCAAGCCAGAGTTCCTTTGGTGGGCAGAGGCCTGCTACCACAACAAGGGACTCTTTCAATCTACTCCCTGCCGCCCAAACCCTAACAGACACATCAGACTATGCATGGTAGGGCAGTGTATTCAGGGCAAATGGACCCAGAGACAGATGCACCTGCATATCAATCAAAAAGAAATGTTAGTTGTACAGAATGCTCTGACAGCCTTCAAAGACTGTATTTTTCCAGGGCAACTATTGGTAAAGACAGACAACACCACAGTTATGTGGTACATAAACAAGCAGGGGGGAACCCACTCCTACCCTCTCTACAGACTATCCATAGCTCTGTGGAACACAGCCTTGAGCTACCAAGTACACCTGCAAGCTCATCTCCTGCTAGGCAAACTAAATTCACTGGCAGACGACTTAAGCAGAAATCTCATGGACCCACACGAATGGAAACTAGAACCCAAAATATTCAACATCTTGAACAAATGGGGGACTCCAGAGGTAGACCTGTTTGTCTCCTGTCAGAACTTACCAATTGCAAAAATTCTGCACAAGAAGTCCCCGCAGCCAAGCTTGAAAGTGGATGCCCTGTCCTTTACCTTGGAAAGCCTCTCAGTTTATGCCTTTCCCCCTTTGCGTCTCCTCTCGAAGGTTCTACTAAAGATCCAACAGGACAAGCCAAGGACAATACTGATTGCACCAGACTGACCACGCCAGCACTGGTACCCCCTCTTGCGTAGTCTGACACTGCTACAACCATGGCACCTGCCTCAGGCCCCTTCCCTGCTGCCCCAGCAGACGGGCCAGATTCTGCACCTTCAAACCTTGAACCTTGCAGCCTGTCTTATCCCTTGAGCTCTCCCTTGGCATCCCCCAGTAAGCAGGTACTGGATGTCATTCTGGAGGCAAGGAGGAGGCCTAGTACTAGAAAATCCTATGCTGAAAAGTGGAAAAGATACTGCTCCTGGAGCCTCGCTCAGGGAATTGGTACAACGGTGCCCAACTTACCTCCTATTCTACAGTACTTAACAGAAATGCTCCACAGGGGCCTATCCTTGTCAATTAAAGTTCATGCCTCTGCCATTTCAGCACATTATAATACTGAGCCACCCCTCTTCTCTCACCCCTTGCTAAAGCAATTCCTTAGAGGGGCCAAAAATTTAAGACCCCCCCCCAGGAGAGCTTCCACTCCAGCCTGGGACCTTAACTTTGTATTGGAAAATCTCACTCTTTCCCCCCTTTGAACCAGCTGCTACAGCAGAGTTGAAATTCCTTTCTTGGAAAACAGCCTTCCTTCTAGCCATCACTTCAGTAAGAAGAGTGTCTGAATTACAGGCCCTCCATGGCAGTGGGAACCCTTTATTATCTTCCATGCGGACAGTGGTTCCCTCAGGAGTAACCCTTCTTTTATGCCCAAGGTGGTGTCTTCTGTGTCCCTAAATCAGTCCATTCATTTGCCTACTTTTTTCCTTAATCCACAAAAAAAAGTGGAACTAATACTACACTCTCTGGACATGCACAGACAACTTAGATTATTTTTGGACAGGACTAAGCCTACCAGAAAATCTGAGCAGCTGCTAATTAGCTTTGCTGCAGAGGCAAAGGGGAAGGCCATTTCAAAGCAAACCATTTCAAAATGGATAGCCCATTGCATTCATTTCTGCTACAAGCACCATGGAAAACCTACTCCACGGGATAAGATCACATTCCACCAGGGCTGCATCTGCTTCTGCGGCATTTCACGGAGGGGTCCCCTACCAGGGACATCCTAGAAGCTGCCACCTGGAGCTCTGTACATGCCTTCACCAAGCATTATCACTTGCCTATCTTTTCTAAATCTAGAGCTGGATTTGCCACTGCAGTCTTGCAGGGATTAATAGCTGGGCCTAATGCTCTTTAACTTCCTCCTCATTTCCTTAGCTTTGGGAATCAACCCAAATGTGATGACTGACTGCAACAGTGAAACGTGAAGAACATAGTACAGTTGTGTACACTTACCATAAATGTAGATGTTCGAGTCTGTTCACTGTTGCAGTCCTGGTTACCCGCCCTCCAGCCCCCTGACTTCTCTGGGCTCTACTTCTCTTTCTGGTTGGTATATTTATTTTTTCTTGTGTATTTGCTTTTTGATGGGGGTTTACCATACCATGTAATTGCTTCCTGTTGTGGGGGCACCTGACATCTGGGGCAAGAAAAACTGATGTAATGGCGTCGGCTGCATGTTTTATACCCCCTGACGACCTGACGTCATGGAAGAGGAGACAGCATCAGACGCAGGTATCCAAGCTGGCTGAGGGCTACCTGCAAGCAGATAACCCAAATGTGATGACTGCAACAGTGAATACACTTGAACATCTACATTTATGGTAAGTGTACACAACTGTACTTTTCCTTTCATCCCAGGGTGCCCGGAAAGCCTGTGTCTAAATAGACTATTCTTACTTGGATGTCAAAGGTCCTTTTCGTCTGTCGTGTTTTCCGTGGAAAAATTCCTTCTACCTCAGTAAAAGCTCATTCTACTAGCTTCATCTGGGTCTTTCTTCAAAGGTTTGGACACTTCCTCTGTTTTGGAGGCAGCTGCATGGTCTTCTGTCCAACTTTCACCAAACATTGCAAGCTGGATACCATCTCCAGATCCACAGAAGGCTTTGCCAGTGTAGTACTGCTTGGCTTCATGGAGACTTCCTGTGCTCCAGCCTCCCTTTCCCTTTCATGAGCTTTGGTGTTCCCCATGTTATGAATAGCACAACATGGGAATAGAAGGAAATAGAATAGTTGTGTAAAATCTTAACCATAGATGCCATTCTCTTCCATGTTGCAGTATTCTATCCCACCCTTCTAACCTTTGGTTTGCGCTTTTCTTTGGAGGATATTTTGCTTCTACTTCACATCTTTGGGTTGGTGTTCTTACTGGGGCATTCATTTCTGAGGATGGTACGTGCAGATGTCACTTTTATGGCCTACATCAGCTACTTGCCTATGTGCAATGTCGCACGTACCTTGCAGTAGTTCAGCTCATTCCCTCCAGTACAGCTTTTGAATGTATACCTTTAACTTCCAGTGGATGTGGCTTGAGCCTTTAAAAAATGAAGTCATTACCTTACAGTTCTAATAAATACAGAGTGACAGAGGTCAAATGCTTCAAGATGAAATATTCTGATACCTTGTATGTAGCATGGTTTTGAAATTAATAAAAATATGAACAGGCAATATTTGACACCTAAAGGCGCAGTAAGAGGTAACTGCAGAAATGCCTGGAGGCATACTCTGCTCTAATGTGTTAATTTTGTGGTATACTGAACGGACGTTCAGGTCGCCTAGACGGGGAATCCATCATGATGTTCATAGTGTTTCACTGTTGCAGTCATTACTCTTGGGTTATCCTTCTGGCAGGCTACCCTCAGTCGGCCAGAATTCCAAAGTCTAGGTCCAGCGTAGGTTGCTGTCGCCTCTTCCCTGACGTCAGTGCACCAGGGGTATAAAAGATGCAGCTGACGCCATTTTCTTCAGTCGTTCTTGCCGCGTGGTGCCCAAGAAAAAGCAGTTCGCAAGTGCCGGTCGGCCAACTCCTGAGATTTTCAAATCCGAATTTCAGAACCGAAGTCTTCATTAAAGCTAAGTACTCAGAGCCACAGGCCGCTTCCGACTCCCATGGGGAGCCGACTGGGCCTCCGGATGTTCGTCGTGTTACACTGCTGCAGTCATCACACTTGGGTTATCCTGCCGTTAGGCAGTCCCGCAGTCTGCCAGAGTTGCAAAGTCTTGGTCCGGCGTCGGTTGCTGTCGCTTCTTCCCTGACGTCAGTGCGCCAGGGGTATGTAAGATGCATCAGACGCCATTTTCTTCAGTCTTTCATGTGGCGCGGTGCCCGAAGCAGAAGCAGTTCGCAAGTGCCGGTTGGCCTACTCCTGAGATTTTCGAAGTTGAATTTCAGATCCGAAGTCTTTAATAAAGCTAAGTACCCCGTTGGGGAAACTTTTTTTCTTGCCTCAGACTGATGTCAGAAAAAGTTAATAGTAGTATTTCTTGTGGGAAGCAAATACCTCATAAGGACTTCTACTCTTACTGTATTCCATGCCTAGGCCCTGATCACGACGTCACTAGTTGTCTGTTTTGTGCTAGATTTAACAAACGCACTATAAAAAGACGTTTTGATTTTGCATTGCACTACTTTGGCCGAAGGTTCAATTATACTATGCCGTCGGATCAACCAACGACTGCAATTCCAAAAAAACGCAAAGACAAGGATAAAGACAGCATCCGAGGTCCAAAACTGACGAAACCTTTTCTAGGCCAGTCGCCGGTTCTCAGTGAGGTGCTTTCGCAGCCCGACACCTGCTACCTCAGAGCCACAGGCCGCCTCCGACTCCCACGTGGAGACAACTAGGCCTCTGGAAACTCAAGGTATTGGGCCTACGGAAACTAACCCCGCAAATGGGTCCGGAGCCGCTGAGGAGGCACCGGCTTCTGAGGGTGTTTTCAGACCTTCACAACTTACCATTAAATCAACAGCCAAGACAAAGGTACCATTAAAGACAAAGAAACAAGTACAGCATTCTCCTGGAAGTCCTCCATGCCTAAGAAACAGATGCTTAAAATGGCCGAAGACCTCATTACTCTAATCAGAGGTTCCCACCCCCCTTCTGAGAAAAGGCCTAGGCAGGATACAGACTATGAATCCTCTGATCAGGTTTCCATTTCCTCTGATTCCTCTTCAGGCCAGGGATACTCCTTACCCCCCTATGAGGACTCTGACGC
Source organism: Protopterus annectens (assembly GCF_019279795.1). Lineage (NCBI taxonomy): Eukaryota > Metazoa > Chordata > Ceratodontiformes > Protopteridae > Protopterus > Protopterus annectens. The sequence goes on along the minus strand of NC_056727.1, from coordinate 535,465,835 downwards.
TGAGGAATCTATCCCTTCAGCCTCTTCTCCTGAGGATTACTCTTTTGGGGAAACTTTACATACCATGAGGGAATATTTCCATTGGGAAAGTCAGGAATACTCAGAATCCAAGAAAAGGCTCAGGGATTTCCTCTTATTGCCTCAGCACAGGCCCCTGGATATTCCGCCTGTACTAGACATTGTGGATGATGTGTTCTCTGACTCCAGCTTATCTCCTGACTCTTTGCCCCCTGCTCCAGCCAAGCCAGATCGGTGTTAGAGAGTCCCTGACTCTCATAAGTTTCTATACAAAAATCCTTCTGCTGATCCAGAAACTATTTCCCAGGGTCCAAAAGGGGTTAAGGTCTCCATTGCAAAAAATCCAGTACCCTCTGACAGAGATTCCAGAACTTTGGATAGATGGGGGAAGAAAGTATACACATCTGCAACTTTAGCAGTAAGAGCTTTAAATTGCCAGTTTCACATGCTTAAGTACCAACAATATTTAATGGCTCAGTTAAAACAGAAAATGCTTGCTAGCCGAGAAGCTCCTGATTGTAAAGAAATGCAGGATTTATTGCATGCAGTTGAACAGGTGGGAAAACATACTCTGCAATGTGGTTTTGATTCTTTAGAGGCCTCTTGTAGAGCCTCAGTTACAGGCTCTGTTATTCGAAGACATGCTTGGTTAAAAGAACAGAATTTACCTGAACATGTTAAGGCAAGGTTATTGGATGCTCCTTTACAACATGATACCTTGTTTGGTGTTAAGGCAGAAGAGGTGTTAAAGAAAATGGAGGATAAAGCTAAATCTATGCAAACAGTCAAGGATTTCTTACAGGTACAGCCACCTCGGTTTAGCAGAAATTGGCCAACAAAAAATTGGTCCTTTCCAGTGTCAGACAGGCCACAGAGAGGCAGATACAGACGCCCAAGAGGCAGATCTCAACCCCAAGGCTCAAACAGATGACAGTGGGGCACCTTAACCCCAAAAGGAGGTGAGGACAAGTCTCAACCTTACAGGAAACAGTCACAATGACTTGACTTTCCCTTGCGTACGCCAAGCACGTCCCTTCTGGAAGCCCCCTTAGGGGGAAAACTAGCACTTTTTTCTCAAAACTGGCAAACAATCACCCAAGACAAATTGGTCCTGAATATTGTGTCTCAAAGTTACAGATTCCACTTCCATACTTTACCAAAGCTAAAAGGAATGTGCCACAAAACCAATGGGCAGAGGCACAAAAACAAATTTCAGCCCTCATGGACACGAGAGCTATTCAAAAAGTACCACAACAGGAACAAGGACAAGGATTTTACTCAAGACTCTTCCTGGTACTCAGAAAGGACAAAGCCTGGAGGGCCTATACTGGACCTTTCAATTCTGAATACTTACCTGGATATTCTGAAATTCAAAATGTTGACATTACAGCAGCTTCTGCCCATGCTGACCAAGAAGGCTTAGCTTGTTACTCTGGACCTCAGAGGCATACCTGCATGTCCCTATCAGACAAAATTGCAGAAGATACCTCTGATTCAAAGCTGGTACAATGCACTACCAATTCTCTGCCCTGCCCTTTGGCTTATCTACTGTGCCCAGGGTCTTCACAAAGTGCCTAGCACCAGTAATTGCATTTTGCAGACAAAAAGGAATTCAAATATATCCGTACCTGGACGACTGCCTCATTCAAGCAGAGACAAAGGACATTCTTCTACAGCATCTGGCGTTTGTGAAAAGGTTGCTAATTTCTCTAGGGTACACAGTAAATGAAAAGAAGTCAAAACTAGTGCCCTCACAGATTACATTCCTGGGTGCAGCTTAAATACAACGACCCAGATGGCTTACCTCATGCCAGACAAACAAGTGCAACTAACTCAATATTTTCAACTACTGGCAAAGTCCCATCTCCCTGCAAGAAAAATTCTGCAGGCCCTGGGATTCATGGCATCCTGCATACTACTAATACCATATGCCAGACTGCATATGAGGAAATTACAATGGTACCTAAAAAGTGTTTGGACTCAACATTATCACAGTCTAGAAGCCATAATTCCAATAATTCCATGCCTACAACAGGAGTTTCGATGGTGGGTACAGGCATGTCACCTAAACAAGGGTCAGCCTTTTACCCAACCCATAGCCAGGCAAACTCTAACAACAGATGCTTTGGATTATGCCTGGGGAGCACACATGGCAGGAACATGCATTCAGGGCAAGTGGACCACAGACCAGATGCATCTTCACATCAATCAAAAAGAGATGTTGGCTGTTCAAAATACCCTAACAGCTTTCAAGGACCTTCTACACCCAGGACAACTATTACTAAAGACAGACAACACCACAGTAATGTGGTACATAAACAAGGGGGCACTCACTCTTATCCCCAATGCAGGCAAGCCATGACCTTGTGGAACACAGCTCTAACGTACCAAGTTCACCTGCAAGCACAATTCCTGCCAGGAAAGAAAAATACTCTGGCAGACGACTTGAGCAGAAATATCATGGATCCTCACGAATGGAAATTGAACCCACAAATCTTCAGCATGGTAACACAAAAATTGGGATGCCCAGACATGGATCTTTTTGCCTCCCCTCTGAATTGCCAACTACAAAAATTCTGCACAAGGACTTATTACAAAGAAGCATGGAAAGTGGATGCTTTTCTGTTCAGCTGGAAAAACCTAAAAGTCTATGCCTTCCCACCATGGAAAGTGGATGCTCTTCTGTTCAGCTGGAAAAACCTAAAAGTCTATGCCTTCCCACCACTGCCTCTCCTTTCAAAGGTACTCCTAAAAGCCAGGCAAGAAAAATCACAGATGATCCTGATCGCTCCACACTGGCCACACCAGCACTGGTACCCTATCTTAAGTAACTTGGCTCAGGGCCCACCATGGATTTTGCCCCAAATTCCACACCTTCTGACTCAACAAAATATCCTGCACGGTAAGCTCAAAACCCTAAACCTGGCTGCATGGCAGATACTTTAGTCAAACAGGCAACACCTCTTTCTCTAAAGCTGTTATGGATGTCATTTTGAAGGCCAGGAGGCCTAGCACCAGGAAAGCTTACTCAGAAAAATGGAAGAGATTCTGCACCTGGAACCAGGCTCACAGCCTTGACCCTCTTGTTCCAAACATTCCTCAGATTTTACAATACTTAACTGAGATGCTGGACAGAGGCCTATCCTTTTCATCAATTAAGATTCACGCCTCTGCCATTTCTGCACACACGGATCCTCCTTTATTCTCTTATCCCTTGCTAAAGCAGTACCTCAGAGGGTCTAAAAACATAAGACCGCCCCGGAGAGCACCAACACCAACTTGGGACCTCAATTTCGTTTTGGAAAAACTGACCCTACCACCTTTTGAGCCAGCCAATACAGCCGATCAAAAATTTTTATCATGGAAAACAGCTCTGCTCCTGGCAGTAACTTCAGCACAAAGAGTCTCAGAGCTACAGGCATTAATGGCAGTGGAACCTTTTATAATTTTTCATCAGGATAGGGCATCTTTAAAGACAAACCCTACCTTCATGCCAAAGGGTGGTATCTAGTGTGGCTCTTAACCAAACCGTTCATTTGCCTACTTTTTATCCAAACAACCAAAATAAAGGGGAGAAACTTCTGCATTCTTTTGGACATACACAGGCAGCTACGCTTCTACTTGGACAAAACAAAAGCTTTCAGGAAAAATGTTCAGCTGTTTGTAGCATATGCTGCAGGATCACAAGGCAAGGCTATCTCAAAGCAGACTATATCCATATGGATAGGACACTGTATCTGGTACTGCTACACACAGCATGGAAAATCAGTCCCCAATAACATTAGGCCTCATTCCACCAGGGCAACAGCCACTTCAGCAGCCTTTCTCAGAGGAGTACCTACCAAGGAAATTTTGGAGGCTGCAACTTGGAGTTCAGTGCACACCATCACCAAGCATTACCACCTGCCTCTCTACTCTAAATCCAGAGCAAGATTTGCCACTGCAGTTCTGCAGGGCCTCGTAGCCAATCCTAACTCTTTATAGACCAGCCACCCAAGCTTAGCTTTGGGATTCAACCCAAGTGTGATGACTGCAGCAGTGTAACACGATGAACATAGTACAGTTTTGTATCGGCCATAAATGTAGATGTTAGAGTGTTCACACTGCTGCAGTCCAGGTTACCCTCCCTCCATCCCCTCTGAACTAGCTGGACCTATCTATACCCTTCTATCCTATACAACCTGTGTGGTGTATTTGCTGGTAACTGAAGGTATTGTTTTTATTTTTTATGTATATTTTTGATTAGCAATATGTATTGCCTACCCACTTGGGGGCACCTGACATATGGGGCAAGAAAAACTGAAGAAAATGGCGTCAGATGCATCTTGTATACCCCTGGCGCACTGACATCAGGGAAGAAGTGACAGCAACCGACGCTGGACCAAGACTTTGGAACTCTGGCCGACTGCGGGACCGCCTGACGGCAGGATAACATAACTGTGATGACTGCAGCAGTGTGAACCCTCGAACATCTACATTTATGGTAGGTACAAAACTGTACTATACTCAAGGTATTGGACACTCTGAAATCATTCCCTCAGATGGGTCCGGAGCCACTGAGCAGGCATCGGCTTTTGAGGGTGTCTTCAGACCTACACAACTGTATATTAAGCCATCTTCAGCTTCAAAGACAGACTAAAGCAGCTCTGAAGACAAAGAAACAAGTACAGCATGCCTCCTACTCAGACTTCCATGCCTAAAATACAGATACTCAAAATGGCCTAAGACCTAATTACTTTGATCAGGGGCTCCTATCCCCCTCCTGATACGAGGCCTAGGCAAGAGACAGAGTATGATTCTTCCGATTCCTCTTCTGAACAGGATTATTCCATGCTTCTCTATGAGGATTCTGATGCTGAAGAATCCTTTCCTTCAACCTCTCTTCCTGGGGATTATTCTTTTGGGGAAACCCTGCATACCATGAGGGAGCATTTCCACTGGGAGAGCCAAGATCATTTTGAATCAAAGAAAAGGCTCAGAGACTTTTTGCTACTTCCTCAGCACAGATCCCTTGCTATTCCACCTGTTCTAGACATTGTAGATTATGTATTTTCAGAGTCCGGTCTGTCCCCCTGACTCTTTACCCCCTGCAACTGCTAAGCCAGACAGATTTTACAGGGTCCCGGATTCTCATAAATTCCTGTATAAAAACCCCGCTGCTGACCCAGAAACTATCTCAGGGTCCCAAAGGGGTTAAAGCTTCCACTGCAAAAAACCCTGTCCCCTCTGATAGGGATTCTAGGGCTCTAGACAGATGGGGGAAAAAAGTTTACACTTCTGCTACCTTGGCTGTAAGGGCTTTAAATTGTCAGTTTCATATGCTTAAATATCAGCAATATTTAATGTCACTGCTTAAACAGGAATTGTTGACAAATGCTGAATGTTCAGAGAACAAGGAATTGCAGGATTTATTGCATGCAGCTGAACAAGTGGGAAAGCATACTTTGCAATGTGGTTATGATTCACTGGAGGCCTCTTGCAGGGCCGCGGTTACAGGTTCTGTTATTAGAAGGCATGCTTGGTTAAAGGAACAGAATTTGCCTGATCATGTTAAAGCAAAATTATTAGATGCACCATTGCAGCATGATACTTTGTTTGGTACTAAAGCAGAAGGTGTTGAAAAAAATGGAGGATAAAGCGAAATCCATGCAGACAGTCAAGGATTTCTTACAGGTACGGCCACCCAGGTTTAGCAGGAATTGGCCTTCTAAAAATTGGTCCATGTTCATCGTGCATACAGCTGCAGTCATAACAGATGGGTTCTCCTGCCATCAGGCGGGTCCTCGGCCGGCCGAATTCCAAAGTCTAGGTCCGGCGTCGGTTGTTGTCGCTTCTTCCTTGACGTCAGTGCGACAGGGGTATAAAAGAACCAGCTGACGCCATTTTCTTCAGTCTTTCTTGCCGCGCGGTGCCCGAAGCAGAAGCAGTTCGCAAGTGCCGGTCGGCCAGCTCCTGAAATTATGAAAATTTTGAAACCGAAGTCTTCTTGAAAGTTAAGTACCCCGTTGGGGAAACTTTTCTTGTCTCAGACCGATGTCAGACAAAGTTAATAATTGTATTTCATGTGGAAAGCAAATACCGCATAAGGATTTCCATTCCCTCCGTATACCTTGTTTACGCCCAGACCACGACGTCTCGGTCTGTCGCTTTTGTGCTACATTTAACAAACGCACCATTAAGCGTCGGGCGGAGTTCGCCCAGCATTATTTTGGAAAAACATTTAATTATATTATGTCGTCGGATACTCCGACTCCAGTTTTGTCTAAAAAACACAAAGATAAGGACCGACACACGAGGTCCGCGGCCTCTACTGACACCACGCCAAAGCAGACTACACTTGGTCCGGTTCTCAGCGAGGTGCCTACGTAGCCCCTGACTACCGACGACACTTCATTGGCGGTGTCTCCTGTGCCCGAGGTCGCAGGCTCCTCGGCCCACACCCCGACTACAGATACTGAAGCCACTCTTGGCATTGAGCCTCAAAATGTGGACAGGTCTACCTCCACTCAAGGTGTCTTCAGACCTTCCTCTTCTTTCTCCATCAAGGCTTTCACTAAGTCTAAAGCAGCCATGCACTCTGAGACAGGCTGCACAGGGCCCATCTCCAGGTCCCATGCCTAAAAAGCAGATGCTTAAAATGGCTGAGGATTTAATTACTCTTATCAGGGGTTCTCAACCCCCACCGGACAAAAGGCCCAGAGTGGAGGAAGATTCCCCCTCCTCTGATCAGGGCTCCATTATTTCAGAGCACTCTGATCAGGAACATTCTTACTCCCCTTTTGAAGACTCTGATGCGGAGGAGTCCATTCCTTCTGTATCCCCCCCAGAGGATTACTCATTTGGGGAAATTTTGCATACTTTAAGGGAACACTTCCACTGGGAAGGCCACGATTATTCAGATTCCAAGAAAAGGCTTAGGGATTTTCTCTTACTCAGGGCCCCAAGGGAATTAAGGCCTCCACTGCTAAAAATCCTTTACCTTCCGAGAGAAATTCCAGATCCTTAGAAAGGTGGGGAAAAAAGGTATATACCTCGGCTACCTTAACCATGAGGGCCTTAAATTGTCAGTTCCATATGCTAAAATACCAACATTTTTTGTTATCACAATTGAAAAGTAAAATGTCACAACCTGAACAACCAGACTTGAAGGAGCTGCAGGATTTGATGCATAGTGCAGAACAAGTGGGTAAGCATACCTTACAATGTGGTTTTGATGCTGTAGAGGCCTCATGTAGAGCTGCTGTTACATGCCTGGCTCAAGGAACAAACCTTGCCTGATCATGTCAAAGCTAAATTACTAGATGCCCCTCTTCAAAAGGATGTATTATTTGGTGCTAATGCTGAGGAGGTATTAAGGAAAATGGAGGAAAAGGCTAAATCAATGCAAACTGTGAAAGATTTTCTACAGGTACACCCCCCTCGATTCAGTAGAATTTGGCCTTCCAAAAATTGGTCCTTTCCAGCCACAGACAGACCCCAAAGAGGCAGATACAGGCGCCCGAGGGGCAGAGGACAATCCCAAGGATCGTTTAGAGGCAGACAATGGCAAGCTTCTACACAGAGGTGGTGAGGATAACTCACAATCATTCAGGAAGCAAGCCCAATGACTTTCTCCTTTGCATGCCAAGCAAGACTCAAATGGCAGCCCCCTTAGGAGGAAAGCTGGCATTATTTTCAGAGAATTGGCATATTGTCACAAAAGACAAATGGATCCTGGACATTATAAACAGAGGCTACAGATTCCATTTTCACACCCTTCCAAAAATGAGAGGCATGCCAAACCTGCCACACAATCAAAGGGCAGAGGCACAAAGGCAAATTACAGATCTCATAGACATGAAAGCAATTCAAGAGGTACCTACGCACGAACAAGGTCAAGGTTTTTATTCCAGGCTATTCCTGGCACCAAGGAAGGGAAAAGATTGGAGACCTATTTTGGACCTGTCCATCCTAAACACATTTCTACTTGTACCAAAATTCAAGATGCTCACTCTACAGCAACTCCTTCCCATGCTGGGCCAAGGAGTCTTGGCTGGTAACATTGGACCTCAAGGAGGCATACCTGCATGTCCCAATCAGACAAGATTGCAGAAGATACCTCATATTTCTTGCAGGTTCAACCCATTATCAATTCTCTGCATTGCCCTTTGGCTTATCTACTGCGCCCAGAGTATTCACGAAATGCCTGGCATCAGTAATTGCCTACTGCAGACTTCAAGGGATACAAATATACCCTTATTTGGACGACTGCCTGATCCAAGCGGACAGCAAGCACATTCTTCTGAAACATCTGGCTTATGTAATAATGTTGTTGAGCTCTCTGGGATACACAGTCAACAAAAAGAAATCAAGACTAATACCCTCTCGGAAGATAATTTTCTTGGGTGCCAACTTGGACACAAACACCCAGATGGCCTACCTCACGCCAGAGAAGCAGGGGCAACTAACTCAATACTTCAGAGCACTAGCAAATTGCACCAGGCGGACTGCAAGGAAAATCCTGCAGGCTCTGGGATTCATGGCATCTTGCATCTTACTAATCCCATGTGCAAAGCTGCATATAAGGAAACTTCAATGGTACCTGAAAAACATATGGTCTCAACACAGCCACAGTTTGGAAACAATAATACCACTGATTCCATGTCTGCAAAAGGAATTTCTGTGGTGGGCTCAAGCATGCCAAACAAACACAGGTCTTCCATTCAGCAAGCCTCAAGCAAATCAAGTCATCACAACAGACTCCTCGGACTACGCCTGGGGGCGCACATGACAGATCGGTACATTCAGGGCAAATGGTCCCACAAAGAAAAGCACCTTCACATCATTCAAAAGGAAATGCTAGCAGTAATAAATGCTATTATAGCTTTCAAGGACCTTCTGCAACCAGGTCAACTATTGATAAGAACGGACAACACCACAGTTATGTGGTACATAAACAGGGAGGAACACATTCATACCCCCTATGCAGACTGGCCATGTCACTCTGGAACATGGCCATGGACTTGCACATCGAACTACAAGCACAGTACTTGGCAGGCAAGGAAAACACGCTGGCAGACAACCTAAGCAGAAATATGACAGATCCACACGAATGGAAGTTGCATCCAAAAGTTTTTACAGAAGTAATCCAAGCATGGGGAAGGCCAGACATAGATCTCTTTGCCTCCCACAAAAATCACCAATTGACAAAATTCTGCTCAAGGATTTTCCATCCAAAGGCCTGGAGAGTGGATGCTCTCTCTTTCAGTTGGACATCGATGACAGTTTATGCCTTTCCACCTCTTCTTCTGCTGCCCAAAGTTCTATTGAAAACCAGAGCAGACAGACCAAAGATGATTCTCATTGCTCTGGACTGGCCAAGACAACACTGGTACCCACTCCTGAGGAGCCTGACGCATTCACCACCATGGACCCTGCCACTAATGCCTCTTCTTCTGACTCAGCACAGCTTCAAAACTCTTCACAGACAGCTAAAAACACTCAACCTAGCAGCATGGAAGATTCCTTAGCATCACAACAGACCCTACTCTCCAAGGAGGTGCAGGATGTCATTTTGGAGGCCAGAAGGCCATCAACTAGAAAAGCTTACTCCTCAAAATGGAAACTGTTTTGTGTCTGGAATGAGAAAAAGGACCAGGATCCTGGAAAACCGAATTTACCTCAAATACTACAGTATTTAGCTGAGCTGCTAAGCAGTGGACTTTCATTCTTCTCCATCAAAATCCATGCCTCAGCCATTTCTGCAGAATACAACATTGATCCACCCTTATTCTCTCACCCTCTCTTAAGACAGTTCCTCAGAGGGGCTAAGAATCTAAGACCCCCAAGAAAACAACCAATACCTGCTTGGGATCTTAATTTCATTCTGGAAAAACTGACCTTGCCTCCCTTTGAGCCAGCTGCCTCATCAGATTTGCAATATTTGTCCTGGAAAACAGCTTTCCTTCTGGCTATTACCTCAGCTCGTAGAGTTTCAGAACTACAAGCTCTCATGGCTGTGCAGCCTTTTATCATCTTCCATCAGGACAGAGTTTCCTTACGAACCAACCCGTCCTTTATGCCTAAAGTGGTATCCAGGGTAGCTTTGAGTCAGGCCATACACTTGCCTACCTTTTATCCTAATCCTCAAAACAAAGGGGAGAGATTACTACATTCCTTGGACATCCACAGACAACTACGTTATTATCTGGACAGAACAAAGCCTTTCAGAAAATCAGAACAGCTCTTTGTGTCCTATGCTGTAGGAGCTCAAGGAAAGCCAATTTCGAAACAGACAGTCTCAAAATGGATAGCCCACTGCATACGCTTTTGCTATTCTTTTCATGGCAAAACTTGTACCTACAGGCATCAGATCTCACTCCACAAGGGCCACAGCTACCTCTGCAGCTTTCCTCAGAGGAGTTCCTACCAAAGATATTTTGGAAGCAGCCACATGGAGTTCTGTGCATACCTTCTCCAAGCACTACCACCTACCATTATACTCCAAAACTAGAGCAGGCTTTGCCACTGCAGTCTTGCAGGGCATCCTGGCTCCTCCTAGTTCCACCTAGTGCCTACCACCCCTTTCTTAGCTTTGGAATTCTACCCATCTGTTATGACTGCAGCTGTATGCACGATGAACATAGTACAGTTTTGTACCTACCATAAATGTAGATGTTCGAGTGCTAATACAGCTGCAGTCCAGGTTTCCCTCCCGCCTTCCCCTCTTGGGACAGGCCTATAGGCTAACACATCCTCATACAACCTGATAGGGGTTTTCATTTATGGTGTATTTGCTTGCAGCTATTGTATTTTGATTATATTGCAGTGCTTTATTACACAAATTTATGTATTGCCTTCCTTCTGGGGGCACCTGACATCTGGGGCAAGAAAAACTGAAGAAAATGGCATCTGCTGGTTCTTTTATACCCCTGTCGCACTGAGGTCAGGGAAGAAGCAACGACAACCGACGCTGGACCTAGACTTTGGAATTCGGCCGACCGAGGACCCGCCTGACGGCAGGAGAACCCATCTGTTATGACTGCAGCTGTATTGGCACTCGAACATCTACATTTATGGTAGGTACAAAACTGTACTTTTCCAGTGTCGGACAGGCCACAAAGAGGCAGATACAGGCGTCCCAGAGGCAGATCTCAGCCCCAAAGTTCATACAGGCCTAAACAATGGGGTGCTCCTACCTCCAAAAGCGGAGAAGACAAATCACAACCTTACAGGAAAGAGTCCCAATGACTTTCCTCTGCCAGATCCAAGCACTTTTCTTTTGGCAGCCCCCTTAGGGGGAAAACTAGCACTTTTTTCATCAAATTGGCAAATGGTTACCCAAGACAAATGGGTCCTGAACATAGTGTCCCAAGGCTACAGGTTCCATTTTCACACCCTACCAAGGTCAAAAGGTATGCCAGACCTGCCACACAATCAATGGGCAGAGGCAGAAAAACAAATTACAGCCCTCATGGACATGAGGGCCATTCAGCAAGTACCACAATAAGAGCAGGGGCAAGGATTTTACTCTAGACTTTCCCTAGTGCCCAGAAAGGACAAAACCTGGAGACCAATACTGGACCTGTCTATACTAAATACATTTCTGGAAGTTCCAAAATTCAAGATGTTGACTCTACAGCAGCTACTGCCCATGCTGTGCAAGAAGGCTTGGCTTGTAACTTTGGACCTAAAAGAGGCATACCTGCATGTCCCAATCAGACAGTCTTGCAGAAGATACCTCAGATTCATAGCTGGCTCAATGCATTACCAATTCTCTGCACTGCCCTTTGGCTTATCTACTGTGCCCAGGGTCTTCACAAAAATGCCTGGCACCAGTAATTGCGTTTTGCAGACAAAGAGGAATTCAAATATATCCCTACTTGGACGACTGCTTAATTCAACCAGAGAACAAAAACATTCTTCTAAAGCATCTGGCGTTTGCAGAGAGATTACTAATTGGCCTAGGGTACACCATAAATGAAAAGAAATCAAAACTGGTGCCCTCTCAAGAGATAATATTCCTGGGTGCAAGCTTAAATACAACTGCCCAGATGGCTTATCTCACGCCAGACGAACAAAAGCAACAGACTTCTTACTTCAGGAAATTGGCAACAAAAACCCACTTGTCTGCAAGGAAAATCCTGCAGGCCTTGGGTTTCATGGCATCCTGCAGTCTACTAATTCCATATGCCAGACTGCATATGAGGAAACTACAATGGTATCTAAAAAGTGTTTGGACTCATTGCCACAGCCTGGAGACAGTAATTGCACTCATTCCCTTCCTGCAACAGGAGTTTCGATGGTGGGCAGAGGCCTGTCACCACAACAAGGGTCTGCCATTCAGTTTACCCACAGCCAGACAGACACTGACAACGGATACATCAGATTATGCCTGGGGGGCCGATATGGCAGGAAAATGTATTCGGGGCTCATGGCCTGCAAACCAGATGCGTCTTCATATCAATCAAAAAGAGATGCTAGCTGTTCAAAATGCCCTGACAGCTTTCAAGGACCTGCTTCATCCAGGACAGCTACTGATAGACAGACAGACAATACTACGGTCATGTGGTACATAAACAAGCAGGGAGGTACACATTCCTACCCCCTCTGCAGACAAGCAATGACCTTATGGGACACAGCATTGACTTTTCAAGTTTATCTGCAAGCACAATTCCTGCCAGGAAAAACAAATACTCTGGCAGACGAACTAAGCAAAAACCTCATGGATCCCCATGAATGGAAACTGGATCCTCAAGTCTTCAGCATGATAACAAGGAAATGGGGATGCCCAGACATAGATCTATTTGTCTCCCCATCACAACTGCCATTTGCAGAGATTTTGCACAACGATTTGTCACAAGCAAGCATGGAAAGTGGACGCCCTATCCTTCAGCTGGAAAAATCTAACAGTATATGCCTTTCCTCCACTGCCTCTCCTTCCCAGGGTACTCCTAAAGGTCAGACAAGAGAAGCCAAAAATGATACTGATTGCAACAAACTGGCCACGCCAGCACTGGTACCCAATCCTAAAGAGCTTGTCTCAAGGTCCAGCATGGATGTTGCCTCAAATTTCTCACTTGCTGTCGCAACAAAACAATCGGATCCTGCACAGCCAACTCAGGACCTTAAATCTGGCAGCATGGCAGATAATGTAGCCATTCAGAACACTCCTCTTTCAAAAGCTGTTATGGATGTTATCTTGGAGGCCAGTACCAGAAAATCTTATGCAGAAAAATAGAAGAGAGTCTGTGCTTGGAACCAGGAACAAGGCATTCACACGTGTGTACCAAATATCCCTCAGATTTTACAATACCTGATGCTGAACAAAGGCCTTTCTTTCTCATAAGATTCATGCCCCTGCCATTTCATCCCATTACCATACGGAACCACCTATCTTTTCTCATCCTTTAATAAGGCAGTACCTCAGAGGGGCCAAAAACATTAGGCCTCCAAGGAGAGCACCAATTCCGGCCTGGGACCTCAATTATGTTTTGGAAAAACTCACACTGCCTCCTTTCGAGCCAGCATCAACAGCAGATATAAAATTCTTATCCTGGAAAACAGCTCTGCTCCTAGCAATAACCTCTGCAAGACGAGTCTCGGAGTTACAAGCACTCTTGGCTGTGGAACCTTTTGTCATTTTTCATCCAGACAGGGTTTCTTTGAGGACAAAACCCTACATTTATGCCTAAGGTGGTGTCCAGTGTGGCTCTCAACCAAACCATTCACTTGCCTACCTTTTATCCAAATCCACAGAACAGGGTGAGAAAATTCTGCATTCTTTGGACATACACAGGCAGTTAGGCTTCTACTTGGACAGAATTAAAGCTTTCAGAAAGACTGAGTAACTTTTAGTGTCATATGCGGCAGGATCACAAAGAAAGGCTATCTCAAAACAGACTATTTCTAAATGGATAGGCCATTGCATCCGTTTCTGCTATTTTCAACATGGCAAATCAGTGCCTAAGGGCATTAGACCTCATTCCACCAGAGCAGCAGCCACTTCAGCAGCCTTCCTCAGAGGAGTACCAACCAAAGATATCTTAGAGGCTGCAACTTGGAGTTCAGTGAACACTTTCACAAAGCACTACCACTTACCTCTTTAAGTCCAGAGCAGGCTTTGCCACTGCAGTTCTACAGGGCCTCATAGCCTCTCCTAATCCTATTTAGCCCAGCCACCCATCCTCAGCTTTGGGATTCATCCCAAGAGTAATGACTGCAACAGTGAAACACGATGAACATAGTACAGTTGTGTACCTAACATAAATGTAGATGTTCGAGTGTATTCACTGTTGCAGTCCAGGTTACCCACCCACCATCCCCCTTTTCTTTGCTGGGACTTGTCTGCACTTCTCTATCCTATACAACCTATGCGGTGCGTTTGCTTGTAGATGAAGGAAATGTTATTTTTGTACATGCATTTTTATTGGCATATTTTTTCAGCCTACCAATTTGGGGGCACCTGATATCTGGGGCAAGAAAAACTGAAGAAAATGGTGTCAGCTGCATCTTTTATACCCCTGGCGCACTGACGTCAGGGAAGAGGTGACAGCAACCGACGCCGGACCTAGACTTTGGAATTTTGGCCGACTGAGGGTATCCTGCCAGCAGGATAACCTAAGAGTAATGACTGCAACAGTGAATACACTCTTAACATCTACATTTAGGGTAGGTACACAACTGTACTTTTCCTTACTTGGATGACCTGTGATTCAGGCGTCCTTTCTTGAGACACTTTTGCAAAATCTTTTTGCCATGTCCCTTCTTCAGAGCTTGGGGTTCACTATAAATTTCAAAAAGTCTTCTCCGTCTCCTCCTCAGGATCATGTTTTTTTTGGGTTGCAGGATTCAGACTGTGCCAATGCTTGCATCACTGCCCCCTCCAAAGGCCTTAACTCTCATTTCTTTCTTTCCCATTCTTCTTCCTCTGGCTTTCATTACCACCAGGAAGTTTCTGAGAGTTCTGGGTTTCATGACATCCACCATTCCGATGCTCCCTCTGGCCAAGCTTTGTATATTCAGTGGTTTCTGAAGTCAGTGTGGCTTCAACATGCTAGTCCTGTAGAATTTGTAGTTCCCCTTATTTCTTGCCTCAGACAGAAACTTCTCTGGTGGATTCAGCAGTTGTCTCTAAATTCAGTGATCCCTATTCATCCTCTTCTTCCCTCTCAGGAATTGACAGATGCCTCAGACATGGGATGGCGGGTGACTTTTCGCTCCCTACAGGTACATGGGGTGTGGTTGCCTTGTCAACAGGAGCACATCAGTTGTCAGAGATGAGCTCTTCTGACTCTTCAGGCCTTTCAGTCGCTCTCTTCTGCAAGGGCTCTGAAGGTCTTCACAGACAATACCACGGTGATGTGGTATATCAACAAACCGGGTGGAACAAGATCTTCTTTGCCGGTTGATGCTTCTAGTGTGGGATCTTGCTGTCAAGTGGCTCTTCAGGCAGTTTATATCCCTTCTGGTCAGAACATTGTGGCAGACACTCTGAGCAGTTCCTTGAGTCCAACGAATAGATGCTTCACAGGGATGTGTTTCTGGACATTATCCACCAGTGGGGTACTCATCAGGTGGATCTTTTTGCTTCCCCTCAGAACAGACAGCTTCCTCTGTTTTGTGACCAGAGTCCCAGGTCCTCTGGTGTTGTAGGTGGTTGACCTCTCATTGTCTTGGAAGGGGATGTTTCTTTATGCATTCCCGCCCCCTCCTCTCATTCTGAAAGTCCTGTTCAGAATTCAGCAGTATGATCCCAAAGTCTTGTTGGGGACTCCCTTTTGGCCGTGACAGCACTGGTTCCCTCCTCTTCATCTAGCACAAGTTACCTCACTGGGTGGCTCTAATCACAGAAGACAAGGGATCTGATGTTCATCGTGCATACAGCTGCAGTCATAACAGATGGGTTATCCTGCCGTCAGGTGGGTCCTCGGTCGGCCGAATTCCAATGTCTAGGTCCGGCGTCGGTTGTTGTCGCTTCTTCCCGGACGTCAGTGCTACAGGGGTATAAAAGAGGCAGCCAACGCCATTTTCTTCAGTCTTTCTTGCCGCGCGGTGCCCAAAGCAGAAGCAGTTCGCAAGTGCCGGTCGGCCAGCTCCTGAGATTTACGAAAGTATTTCAGCCGAAGTCTTCTTGAAAGCTAAGTACCCCGTTGGGGAAACTTTTCTTGCCTCAGACTGATGTCAGACAAAGTTAATAATTGCATTTCATGTGGGAAGCAAATACCGCATAAGGATTTCCACTCTTTCTGTATACCTTGCTTAGGCCCAGACTACGACGTCTCGGCCTGCTGTTTTTGTGCTAGATTCAATAAGCGCACTATTAAGCATCGGGCAGAGTTCGCCCTTCACTTTTTTGGCAAAAAATTTAACTATATTATGTCATCGGATACTCCGACTCCAGTTTTGAGTAAAAAACGCAAAGATAAGGACCGACATACGAGGTCCGCACCACCTACTGAAACCACGCTAAGGCCGACTACCGGTTCTCCGGTACTCAGCGAGGCACCTACGCAGCCCCTGAGTACCGATGACAATGCATTACCGGTGTCTTCAGTACCCGAGGTCGCAGGTTCCTCGGCCCCCATTCCTACTACAGATCCCGACGCCACTCCTGGTGGGGAAACTCAGAATTTAGACAGGCCTGCCATTTCTCAAGGGGTCTTCAGGCCTTCCTCCTTCTCTATTAAAGCCTTCACTAAATCTAAAGCAGCCATGAAAACCAAAGAACAGGTTCCTCAGACCCCCTCTCAAGGCACCATGCCTAAAAAACAGATGCTTAAAATGGCTGAGGATTTGATTACTCTTATCAGGGGTTTTCAACCCCCCTTTGACAAAAGGCCCAGATTAGAGGAAGACTACCCTTCCTCAGATCAAGCTTCTATTACCTCAGAACTATCGGAGGACCAGGATTATGCCTATTCTCCATTCGAAGACTCTGATGCAGAGGAATCTATTCCTTCGGTCTCCCCCCTGAGGACTTCTCTTTTGGAGAAACCCTGCATACATTGAGGGAACACTTTCACTGGGAAGGCCAAGATTACTCAGATTCCAAGAAAAGGCTCAGGGAATTTCTTCTGCTCCCCCAGCATAGGCCTCTGGCTATCCTTCCTGTTTTAGATATATTGGATGATGTGTACACAGAAGCCAGCCTTAATCCTGATTCTTTGCCTCCAGCTCCTGTTAAACCAGACCGGTATTACCGGGTCCCTGATTCTCACCAGTTCCTATATAAAAGCCATACTGCTGACCCAGAAACCATTTCACAGGGTCCCAAGGGAATTAAGGCCTCTACTGCTAAAAATCCATTACCTTCAGAGAGAGATTCCAGAGCTTTAGAAAGGTGGGGGGAAAAGGTGTACACCTCGGCCACTTTAACCATGAGGGCATTAAACTGTCAGTTCTATATGTTAAAGTATCAACAGTTTTTGATATCTCAGCTGAAAAGCAAGATGACACAACCAGAACAACCAGATTTAAAAGAGTTGCAGGATTTGTTGCATGGTGCAGAGCAAGTGGGTAAACATACCTTGCAGTGTGGTTTTGATGCTTTAGAGGCCTGATGTAGAGCTGCTGTTACAGAGTCTGTTATACGTAGGCATGCTTGGCTCAAAGAGCAAACCGTACCAGATCATGTCGAAGCTAAATTATTAGATGCACCTCTTCGAAAAGATGTATTGTTTGGTGTTAAAGCTGAGGAGGTGCTAAAGAAAATGGAGGAAAAAGCGAAATCAATGCAAACAGTGAAAGATTTCCTGCAGGTACAGCCTCCACATTTCAGCAGAAACTGGCCTTCAAAAAATTGGTCCTTTCCAGCCACGGACAGACCTCAAAGGGGCAGATACAGGCGCCCAAGGGGCAGAGGGCAACCTCAAGGATCTTTCAGAGCCAGACAGTGGCAAGCACCAACCCCAAGAGGTGGAGAAGATAGATCACAGTCTTTTAGAAAACAGACACAATGACTTCCCCCTACACCTGCCAAGCAAAGCTTTAATGGCAGCACCTTTGGGCGGAAAACTGACATTATTATTCTCAAAAAATTGGCATATTGTTACAAAAGACAAATGGATTCTGGACATTCTAGACAGAGGCTACAGGTTCCACTTTCACACCCTTCCAAAAATGAGAGGCATGCCAAACCTGCCACAAAATCAAAGGGCAGAGGCACAAAAACAAGTTTCAGCTCTCATGGACATGAAAGCAATTCATGAGGTACCTGCAAAAGAACAAGGTCAAGGGTTTTATTCCAGACTATTCCTGGTTCCGAGGAAAGACAAAGATTGGAGACCTATCTTAGACCTATCCATCCTAAACACATATCTACAGGTGCCAAAATTCAAGATGCTCACATTACAGCAGCTTCTTCCCATGCGGGGCAAGGAGTCTTGGCTGGTAACATTGGACCTCAAGGAGGCATACCTGCATGTCCCTATCAGACAAGATTGCAGAAGATACCTCAGATTTCTTGCAGGTGCAACCCATTACCAATTCTCTGCATTGCCCTTTGGCTTATCTACTGCGCCCAGAGTGTTTACGAAATGCCTGGCATCAGTAATCGCCTTCTGCAGACTACAAGGGATACAAATCTACCCATATCTGGACGACTGCCCGATCCAAGCGGACAGCAAGGACATACTACTGCAGCACCTGGCGTTTATAATAACTTCCTGGGATACACAGTCAACAAAAAGAAATCAAAACTAATACCCTCTCAGCAAATAATTTTCCTGGGTGCCAGCTTGGATACAACCACCCAGATGGCCTACCTCACGCCAGACAAGCAAGGGCAACTGTCTCAATACTTCAGAAAAATGGCAACTTACACCAGGCTAACTGCAAGGAAAATCCTGCAGGCTCTGGGATTCGTGGCATATTGCATTCAACTAATCCCATGTGCAAAGCTGCATATGAGGAAACTTCAATGGTACCTGAAAAACCTATGGTCTCAACACAGCCACAGCTTGGAAACAATTATCCCACTCATTCCATGCCTTCAAAAGGAATTTTTGTGGTGGACTCAAGCTTGCCAAAGTAACACAGGTCTTCCTTTCTTTGTACCTCAAGCAACTCAAATCAT
Source organism: Protopterus annectens (assembly GCF_019279795.1). Taxonomy (NCBI): domain Eukaryota; kingdom Metazoa; phylum Chordata; order Ceratodontiformes; family Protopteridae; genus Protopterus; species Protopterus annectens. The sequence goes on along the minus strand of NC_056727.1, from coordinate 535,446,763 downwards.
CACAACAGACGCCTCAGACTACACCTGGGGAGCACACATGACAGTCAGTGCATTCAGGAAAAATGGACCCGAAAAGAGAAGCACCTTCACATCAACCGAAAGGAAATGCTAGCCGTGCAAAAGGCTATTATGACCTTCAAAGACCTACTGCATCCAGGGCAGCTATTGATAAGGACAGACAACACCACAGTGATGTGGTACATAAACAAACAGGGGGGAACTCATTCATACCCCCCCTGTGCAGGCAAGCCATGACCCTATGGAACACAGCACTGGACTTGCAAATTCAACTACAGGCACAATTACTGCCAGGGAAGGAAAACACACTGGCAGACAACCTAAGCAGGAATATGACAGATCCACACGAATGGAAGTTGCATCCTCAACTTTTCACAAAGATAACTCCGGCATGGGGACAGCCAGACATAGATCTCTTTGCTACCCACAGAAATTGCCAGTTGAAAAAATTTTGTTCAAGGACCTATCATCCATAGGCCTGGAAAGTGGACGCACTTTCCTTCAATTGGGCAACATTGACAGTCTATGCCTTCCCGCCTCTTCCTCTGCTGCCCAAAGTTCTATTAAAAGCCAGAGCAGAGAGGCCGAAAATGATTCTCATCGCTCCAGACTGGCCAAGACAACACTGGTAATCCGCTCCTGAAGAGCCTGACACATTCCCCACCATGGATCCTACCTCTAGTCCCTCTTCTGTTGTCCCAGCACAACTACAAAACCCTTCACAGCCAGCTCAAAACTCTAAATCTAGCTGCATGGAGAATTCCTTGACTTCCCAACAGTTTTTCCTCTCCAAGGAGGTGCAGGATGTCATCTTGGAGGCCAGAAGACCTTCTACTAGAAAGGCTTACTCCGCCAAATGGAAACGATTTTGTGCCTGGAATCAAGAAAAGGGACAGAATCCTTGGGTAATAAATATACCTCAAATTTTACAGTACCTAGCTGAGATGTTAAACAATGGACTTTCCTTCTCCTCCATCAAGATCCACGCTTCAGCCATTTCTACACAATACAACACAGATCCTCCATTATTCTCTCACCCTCTCTTAAGGCAGTTTCTCAGATGGGCAAAGAATTTAAAACCCCCAAGGAAACCACCAGTCCTTGCTTGGGACCTCAACTACGTATTGGAAAAGCTGACCCTTCCTCCCTTCGAGCCAGCTTCAACAGAGTTACAGTACTTGTCATGGAAAACAGCCTTTCTTCTGGCTATCACCTCCGCACGCAGGGTTTCGGAGCTACAGGCCCTCATGGCTGTGCAACCATTCATCATTTTCCATCAGGACAGAGTTTCCTTACGAACCAATCCTACCTTTATGCCAAAGGTAGTATCCAGTGTAGCTTTGAATCAGACTATCCACTTACCTACCTTTTATCCTAATCCACAAAACAAAGGGGAAAGACTACTACATTCCTTGGACATTCACAGACAACTTTGTTACTACTTGGACAGAACAAAGCCGTTCAGGAAATCTGAGCAACTCTTTGTGTCCTATGCTGTAGGTGCTCAGGGAAAGGCTATTTCCAAACAGACAATTTCAAAATGGATAGCCCACTGCATACGCTTTTGTTACTCATTTCATGAAAAACCTGTGCCTGCATGCATCAGATCCCACTCCACCAGAGCCACAGCTACCTCTGCAGCCTTCCTCAGGGGGGTCCATACCAAGGACATTTTGGAAGCAGCCACCTGGAGTTCAGTGCACACTTTCTCCAAGCACTATCACCTCCCACTATACTCAGAATCTAGAGCGGGCTTTGCCACAGCAGTGCTGCAGGGCATCCTAGCCCCTCCAAGTTCCACTTAGTGCCTACCATCCTTACTTAGCTTTGGGATTCTACCCATCTGTTGTGACTGCAGCTGTATGCACGATGAACATAGTACAGTTTTGTACCTACCATAAATGTAGATGTTCGAGTGCTCATACAGCTGCAGTCCAGGTTGCCCTCCCTCCATCCCCTCTTAGGACAGGCCTTATGGCAAACACTTTTCATATAACCTTTTTGGGGTATTCTTTTACGGTGTATTTGCTTGCAACTACTGTTTTTGATTTATCAACATTGCATCTTTGCATAACATTTTGTTTGCCTTCCTTCTGTATTGATACTGTAAGATAATTATATTGGTGTATATCGATGGAACCCTGAATGAATAAATCATGTAGAAAAATCCTAAGTCTTCCATACACAGTATTCATTTCACTTAATGAACTTTTTTCATATGTGGCGGAGTGTAATAAACACACCATTTTATTAATGTAATCACGTTCATCCATCGCTATCAAACCCCCACTTTTATCGGGCATAATAAACCTGACACCTGATATTCCTTTCAAATAATCTAGCACTTGTTTTTCATCATAAGTTAAATTATTCACAGTAGACTTCTTAGGATCAGTTAGTGTCTTTCGGCTTTTTCCGGTTAGGGGTCGCCACAGCGGAACTCCGGTCCGCTAAGGATTGGTAGTGGATTTTTACGTACAGAGTTACCAGCCCTGACACACAACCTTCAACGAAGGCACCCCCCCATTCACGTATGCCTCCACACAGAAGATGCTCTACCTGAGAATCGAACGGGACAACGTCTTGCTATGAGGCGACAATGCTACCGCAGCACCACCACCATTCACGTATGCCTCCACACAGAAGATGTTCTAGCTGAGAATCGAACGGGACAACGTCTTGCTATGAGGCCACAGCGCTACCGCAGCACCACCACCGCAGTGGTAGTGCTGCAGTAGCGTTGTCGCCTCATAGCAAGACGTTGTTCCATTAGATTCTCAGCTAGAGCGTCTTCTGTGTGGAGGCATTCGTGAATGGGGCATGCCTTCGTTAAAGGTTGTGAGTCAGGGCTGGTAACCCGGTACGTAAAAATCCACTACCAATCATTAGTGGACCGGAGTTCCTCTGTGGCGACCCCTAACCGGGAAAAGCCGAAAGACACAAAGACATCTTAGGACCAGACTTGCATAAGGCTCTAATGGCAAGTTCACATATATTCTGAAAAACAGCAAGGGAATTATGCAGTAGTGGATTCTTTTCCATATATACATTGTTTAAAAATAATCAGTGTAAAGTTAATTTTCGTGTATACAATTTCAAATCAATAAGAGCTGCAACCAGATTCATTTTCCTTGTAGGAACAAAGATTAATCCTTTAGAGAGCAAATCACATAATTCAATTGGAATATCCAAGGATGAAAAATTATATATTTTAAAATCCCTGGCAGTGTTAAACACAATGTTCAAAGGTGGTTAAATCCAGGAAGCTCAAAAAATTGACCAGAGATATAGATGCATATAGAGACAATAAAGCTTACCCCCCCCCAACTCCCAGGGTTGGCATCACTGAACAAATGTGGATGAATCTTTGAAAATATTAATGATGCCGACTGTGAGTTTAACTGTAACTGACAATGATGATTTTTTCGATCAGTGGAATGAAAATGGTCCCAGGCGCTCAGAACGTCTGAAAAATCGGAATTACAATCAGAATGGGAAAATGTTCAAGTATTATGCAACCCCCCCCCCCCCCCCAAGCCAACAGAGGGAATTACAAGAACTTTCGGGGAAAGGACGAAACTTGTGGAGGGGGAAGCAACGCTTCCATTAAATGATGAAACTGATGAGGGGCTGTCCCCCACATTTCTGTTACCACCTTTGAACATGTTTATTTATTTTTTTATTTATTTGACATAAAATATTTATACACGGTTATACCACATGCTGTTAGAGAAAAGTGATTTTGCGAGTACCTGACCCTTAAAGGTATAGAGCAGGAAAGGATTAATACCTATGAACTCCAACTGGACCTAGTGTTAAAATCGAACTTTATCTGGTTTGAGAAGCATCTCTATCTCCAGAAAGAAGGTATAGCTATGGGGTCCTGTTGTTGGAGCTTATATGCTAACATTGTGATGTTGATGGGGGAATATAAGTTTTTATTTTCCTCAACACATTTTTCCAACTATGATTTATACCTTTGTTTTCAGGATGATATTTTTGATGTCCTTCAAGGATGCAACTGCAGTCCTGACATATGGGTTGTCCTGCCTCAGGCAGCCCTTCGGTCGGCTGGATTCCAAAGTCTGGGTCCGGCGTCTGCTGATGTCGCCCTTGCCCCGACGTCAGAGCACCTGGGGTATAAAAGCGTCACGCCATCTTCTTCAGTCTTTCTTGCCGCGTGGCGCCCGAAGCAGAAGCAGTTCGCAAGTGCCGGTCGGCCAGCTCCTGTGCTTTCAGCTACTGAAGTTTTCAAAAAAAGCTAAGTACCCCGTTGGGGACCTTTTCTTGCCTCGGCCGATGTCAGATAAAACTGTAAAAGTTAATAATTGTTTAACTTGTGGGAAACAAATACCTCATAAGGATTTCCACTCTTACTGCTTACCCTGCCTAGGCCCAGAACACGTCTCGGCCTGTACAGCTTGTGCTTCTTTCAATAAACGCACTCTTAGGCGTAGGTCAGAGTTTGCCCAGGATTATTTTGGGGAAGATTTCTGTTATATCATGCCGTCGGAGCTTCCGACAGCACATTTACCTAAAAAACGGAAGGATAAGGACCGACACCCGCGGTCTCGGCCGACACCATGCTTAGGCCTACCGCGAGTGTCTCGGTCTCTTCTGAGCCGGTTTCACAACCGCTACAGACCGACGACACCGCCCCACCGGTTACTTCGGTACCGGAGGCCAGCTCAGTGCCGGTTTCTGTTCTCCCCTCTGAGACCGAAGCCCAGGATATTTCTGACACCATTTCAGTGGATAAGACTACTCCAGCACATGGGGCTGCCAGGCCTCCAGTGTCCATGTCCATTAAGGCCTACACACGTGCTAAGGCTGCCAAACAGGCTAAGTCTCTTCCTCCAAGATCTGTTTCTCTGGGATCCACTTCTAGTTCTCAAATCTTAAGTTTAGCCGAGGACCTTATTTCTTTAATTAGGGGTTCTCAGCCACATCCCGATAGAGGCTCTCAGCCGCTTTCTGACAAGAGCCCTAGGGTTGAGCAGGTAGATCCCCAGTCCTCCGATGAGGCCTCAGGTGATTCTACACATTCAGATTATCAGGAGGAGGCCTTCCCAGCCTACGAGGATTCTGATGCGGAGGAATCCATTCCCTCTGCTTCTCCTCCTGAGGAGTTCTCCTTTGGGGAAACGCTTCATTCCATGAGGGAACACTTCAAATGGCAAGGCCAAGAATACTCAGATTCTAGGAAAAGGTTAATGGAATTTTTATTGCTACCTCAGCATAGACCCTTAACTATTCCTCCAGTTTTAAATGTTTTAGATGTGTGCTTAGAATCTAGTGTTTCCCCTGACTCCCTCCCCCCTGCTCCTGTCAAGCCAGACAGGTACTACAGGGTCCCAGACACACATCAATTTCTGTACAAGGGCCATACTGTTGACCCTGAAACTATTTCTCAGGGGCCTAAAGGGGTTTCCTCCACTACTGCTAAGAATCCACTTCCTTCGGAAAGAGATTCTAGGGCTTTAGAGAGGTGGGGCAAGAAAGTATATACTTCTTCCACCCTTTCTATGCGAGCATTAAATTGTCAATTTCATATGATTCAGTATCAGGAATACATGTTGGATGACTTGCAAAGGAAATTGGCTTCCCCTGAACCATTAGATAGAAAGGGGTTACAGGAATTGGTTCATAATACTCAGCAGGTTAGCAACCATTTCCTACAGTGTGGATATGATGCATTGGAAGCTTCATGTAGAGCAGCAATGACAGGTGCTGTCATATGCAGACATGCTTGGTTAAAGGAACAAACATTGCCAGACCATGTGAAAACTAAGCTTTTGGACGCACCACTAGAGAAACACAAGCTATTTGGTGCTACTGCACAAGAGGTTTTAAAGAAAATAGAGGAAAAGGCAAAATCAGTGCAAACAGTCAAAGATTTCCTCCAGGTACAGCCTCCAAGATTCAGCAGGAATTGGCCTTCTAAGTATTGGTCCTTTCCAGACACAGACAAATTTCAAAGAGGCAAAAACAGACGTGGCAGAGGTAGAAGGCAAACTCGAGGCTCCTACAGAGGACATCAATGGCAGCCTCTGAACCAGAGAGGTGGGGCAGGACCTTCCACTGCTCCGCAGGGACAATCTCAATGACTTGACTTTGACTCCGCCATCCAGGGCTCAATTAGAAGCACCTTTGGGCGGAAAATTATCTTTATTCTCACAAAATTGGCACAATATTACAAAGGACAAATGGATACTGGACATAAAAGACAAAGGATACAGATTCCATTTTCATACACTACCAACAAGGCATGGCAGGCCAAACCTGCCACCAAATCAAAGGGCAGAGGCACTCAAACAAATAACAAACCTACTTCAAATAAAAGCTATAGAAAAGGTTCCATCTGCAGAACAAGGCCAAGGATTTTATTCAAGACTGTTCCTTGTTCCAAGAAAAGAAAACCAATGGAGACCCATTTTGGACTTGTCCGCACTGAATACTTACCTTATTGTGCAAAAATTCAAAATGCTGACTTTACAGCAACTCCTTCCCATGCTGGGCAAGGGGTCTTGGCTGGTAACTCTGGACCTCAAGGAGGCATACCTGCATGTCCCAGTCAGATAAAGTTGCAGAAGATGCCTCAGATTTCTTGCAGGCTCAGAGCATTATCAATTCTCAGCATTGCCTTTTGGCTTATCTACTGCACCGAGTGTTCACGAAATGCCTGGCTTCAGTAATTGCACATTGCTGACTTCAGGGGAAACAAATATACCCTTACCTGGACGACTGCCTTATACAAGCGGACAGCCAACAAGCCTTGTTAAAAAACTTGGACTATGTCATTCACCTGCTGCAGGCCTTGGGATACACAGTCAATATTCAGAAATCAAATCTCGTACCATCCCAACAAATACCTTTCCTGGGTGCCACACTGGACACAAACACCCAGATGGCGTTCCTGACCAAAGAAAAACAAAAACAATTACCAGAATACTTCAGAAAACTGGCAACACACACCCAGATGACTGCAAGGAAAATCCTGTAGGCCCTGGGTTTCATGGCATCTTGCATTCTTCTGATTCCACACTCAAGGCTGCATATGAGGAAACTGCAATGGTATCTAAAAAGTCTATGGTCTCAACACAGCCACAGCCTGGAAGCATTGATCCCACTCATTCCATGCCTTCAAAAGGAATTTCTGTGGTGGGCTCAAGCAAGCCAGATAAACAAAGGTTTGCCTTTCAGCAAGCCTCATACAAGTCAAACCATAACAACGGACGCCTCAGACCATGGATGGGGGGCTCACATGGAGGGCAGATGCATTCAAGGACAATGGACACAAAAAGAAAAGCACCTGCATATCAACCAAAAAGAAATGCTGGCAGTGATGCATGCAATCAAGGCCTTCGAAAAGTTCATGCATCAGGGTCATCTACTAATAAAGACAGACAATACCACAGTTATGTGGTACATAAACAAGCAAGGAGGTACCCATTCCTACCCTCTTTGCAGACTGGCAATGAATCTCTGGGATATTTCCCTACAATTGAAAATAGAGCTACAATCCCAGTTTGTACCAGGAAAGGACAATGTTCTGGCGGACAGCCTAAGCAGAAACATCATGGATCCACACGACTGGATGTTGCATCCAGACATTTTCTTACAAATAACTCAAGCATGGGGGAAGGCCTGACATAGATCTTTTTGCCTCCAACCTCAATCACCATCTGAAAAAGTTTTGCACAAGGACATACCATCCTCAAGCATGGAAGGTGGACGCTCTCTCCTTCAGTTGGAACTCTCTAACACTATATGCCTTCCCACCTCTTCCTTTGATGACCAAGGTGTTACTAAAGATCAGGACAGAGCAACCGAAAGTCATACTGATAGCTCCAGACTGGCCAAGACAACACTGGTACCCACTGCTACGAAGCTTGACACACACCAATCCGTGGCTCCTTCCTCAATGGCCGCTTCTTCTGACACAGCACAATTACAGGACACTACACCCCAGCTTGAAAACATTGAAGCTGACAGCTTGGAAGATTCCATGACTATTCCCCAGGATACACTTTCCAAAAGGGTAAAATACATCATCCTGGAGGCGCGCAGACCTTCCACTAGAAAAACATACTCAGCAAAATGGAAGAGATTTCTTATCTGGAACAGCAAAAAGGGTCAAGACCCATCAGTGATGAGTATTCCACAGATCCTAGAATACTTGGCTGAAATGCTCCACAATGGACTTTCATATTCTTCCATAAAAATACATGCTTCAGCAATATCTGCCAAATATAATACTGATCCGCCTGTATTTTCTCACCCATTGCTAAGACAGTTTCTAAGAGGTATAAAGAACATCAACCCTCCTAGGAAACCACCAGTGCCTGCATGGGACCTCAACTTTATGCTGGAAAAATTAACTCTTCCTCCCTTTGAACCAGCAGCATCTTCAGAGTTGCAATTTCTGTCTTGGAAGACAGCTTTCCTTCTGGCAGTAACCTCAGCAAGAAGAGTCTCTGAGCTACAGGCCCTTATGGCAATACAACCATTTCTCATTTTTCATCAGGACAGAGTTTCTTTGAGAACCAATCCGTCATTCATGCCAAAGGTGGTATCCAGGGTGTCCCTGAATCAAGCTATTCACCTGCCTACCTTCTTTCCCAATCCTCAAAATAAAGGAGAGAGACTTCTGCACACCTTGGACATACACAGACAGTTGCGCTACTACTTGGACAGAACAAAGTCTTTCAGAAAATCTGACCAGCTTTTTGTAGCTTACGCTGCTGGATTGCAGGGAAAAGCAATTTCCAAACAGACAATTTCTAAATGGATTGGAAATTGCATTCGATTCTGCTACTCTTTTCATGGAAAAACTGTGCCAGCTGACATCAGGCCACATTCCACCAGAGCTACAGCCACCTCCGCAGCCTTTTTAAGAGGAGTGGCCAACAAAGGACATTTTAGAAGCTGCTACAGGAGCTCCGTGCATACATTTTCCAAACATTACAACCTGCCTTTATATTCCAGTTCCAGAGCAGGGTTTGCTTCTGCAGTCCTGCAGGGCATTTTTTAGCTACACAATCTTTATCTTAGTGCCTACCACCCCCAGGTTGGCTATGGTATTCAACCCATATGTCAGGACTGCAGTTGCATCCTTGAAGGACATAGTACAGTTTTGTACCTACCATAAATGTAGATGTCCGATAGGTATGCAACTGCAGTCAGGTTTTCCCTCCCACCTACCCCTCTGTGGTATTCTTTTGGGTTTCTACCCCTCATTTTAGCTACCTGGGGTAATCTTTTATGGTGTATTTGTTTTTATGTTGTTGTACTTGTCTGGAATTTTTTCTCTATTTTCAAAATTTAGCCTTCCTTAGAGGGCACCTGGCATCTGGGGCAAGAAACACTGAAGAAGATGGCGTCGGCTGACGCTTTTATACCCCAGGCGCTCTGACGTCGGGGCAAGGGCGACATCAGCCGATGCCGGACCCAGACTTTGGAATCCGGCCGACCGAAGGGCTGCCTGAGGCAGGACAACCCATATGTCAGGACTGCAGTTGCATACCTATCAGACATCTACATTTATGGTAGGTACAAAACTGTACTTTCTTTGGTCAGGGTCTGTAGATGCTATACAACTGTTTGAGTTCATTAATCATACCATCAATTTCCTATGCTTTACACATACTTAGGAAGAAATCTCCTATTTAGATGTTGGTAAAGAAGGATGTGGAAAATGATAGTTTTACTGCTGAAAGTTTTCGCAAACCAACCTTTTCTAACACATATTTGCACATTGAAAGCAGTCACCTTTTTGCCCAGAAACGAACTATTGTGAAGAGTCAGCTGGTGCAAGCGGCCTGTATGACTACTAAATGGAATAGGTTTCAGGAAGAATGTGCAGTAATGAAAAAGATGTTTAACAGAGGATGTTAAGTGTTCAAACTCGCCTTCATTCTTGCTGGATGGGTTCGGAGCCGATCCTCGGCTCCGACTCGGCACTTGCTAAGCTCGAGAGCTAATTTTACCAGCTCGAGGCAACCCTATATCCCATGATGCAAGGTGTGACTACCCCAGATCTCGTTTGCCGCTTCGCGAAGAGGTCTCCTTTTACCAGCTCAGGTAAAATTTTTAGTATTTTATACTAAAGTTCAGTCAAAAAAAATTTCCATTTTTCCTGATTTCCTTTCTTAAGTTAGTGTTAATAATATCTAACTATCTTGCCCTATATTCCCTTTCACCTTTATTTAGGAATAGTTTTTCCTCCCTTCAGGCCTTAAGCCTCCCTTCCATTATTTTTTTCTGTCAGGAAGTGTGTGTGTGTTTTTCAGTTTTCCCTATTTTTCAAGATAACTGTGTGACTGGTGTGTGTCTGTGTGTTTGTGTTAGGCATACCATGTCAAAAGAAGTAAAGGTCTCAGGCTTCAAGAAGTGTGACTCGTGCTGTCAGAAAATGTCTCTGACAGACGGTCACACTTCTTGCGTGTACTGCCTGGGGCCTTTACACCTGCAGGACTCCTGTGCTATTTGTCACTCCTTCAGCCATAGAGTCCTGCAGGAACGTAGAATCAAGCTAATTCTACGTGGCTTGTTGAAGCCAGAGGGCTCCCCGACCAAGTCTGGGTCGGCTAAGCCGTCTAAGCCACCTAAAGCCCAGGCTGTGGTTCCTAAGCCTTCGGTGGTGGCTCCGACTCCTTCGGAGTCGAGATCGGCTCCGGATGGAGCCGATCTTTCTACCTCTGAGGTAGTGGTATCGGCGCCGCCTGGCTCTGATACACTTGCACCGATGTTAATGTCGGCTCCGGCCGGAGCCGACGTCTCCTTGACCAGGACTGGTGCCGATAAGCTGTCGGCTCCATCCGGAACCGAAGGTTCTTCGGCTCCGATGGCTCTTTCCAAGAAGAGATCTCGGTCCCCTTCCCTGGAGTCGATTCGCTCTGCTCCGGGATCTCCTCTACTGTCAGAGCGGAGCCATCGGAGCCGATCTTCAAGGTCTTCCAGGCTGTCAGACCATGACTTGGAGAGGGTGGTAAGTAGACTGCTGAAGTCACAGGCACTGGCCCAAATGCTCCATAGCCTGTCTCGGCAGACGACTGCTATTCCTCATCCCCCGGAAATTCCTCCTCCGACTCTCCTTCAGAGTTCGGAGCCGGAGCTTCTCGGAACGTTGACTGTGGGTGCACCGGAGCCGATACTTCCCCTGTCTGCTCCGTCGTCTTCGACTCCGATTTCCTCCATGAGACCTTCCTTGGAGGGATCCGGTCGTCGGGTCTCCCTTGTCGGCTCCGAGGGGGCGAGTGGCATCGGACCCTTGTCCGACCCCGCTCTCCCTCTTGGAGCTTCGGCATTGGTGAGCTCGGCACTGACATCGGCCTCGGAGCCTTCTCTCTCGGTGGGACCGGGGATTCCTGCCTCTTCAGAGCGGGAGTCTTCTGGCCTCCCTGGGAGGGGGAGCCTTTGAGGTGGTGAGGAGTGTTCTAGCCCCGGAGCTGAGTCAACGGTCAATTCCATTAGCTCCTCCCTCTTCGGTCCCTGTTGATGTCTCTTGCCATTCTCTTGCTCCCGGACCCAGAGATCCATCGCCCCAGGTTTCCCCGTTGGGAAGAGCTTCCTCTTCCGAGGTTTCTCCTGATCCTTCCGGAGAACCCCCGCGTAAGAGGACGTGCAAGAGGAAGCACACAGACTCCCCCGAGTCTATGACATCAGATACCGACTTAGATGAGTCAGAGGGTTCCCCACGGTCCCCCTCTGAGGATGTCTCCTTTTCAGACATCCTGGAACTCCTTAAGCAGAGGGGGAACTGGCCTTCCATTAACCCTTCCAAGGATGAGTCGGTATACCTGGAGGCTTTTGGATCTCGACCCTCCACCTCCTGAGTGTCTCCGCCTTTCGACCCGCTCATGCAAGTGGTGGCTCGAAAGGCGTGGGCGGCCCCGGATTCTGTGGAACCAGTCCCCAGGAGGCCTTCTAAATTCATCACGGCCCCCGCAGACAAACAGTTTCTTACCAAGGGTGTCTCTGTTGATGCCATGGTGGTGGCGGCTGCCACCAAGAAGGAACTTGCTGATCCTTCTTTACCTGTCCATCCTCCTAACAAGGACTCTAGGACCATGGATAGGTACGGTAAGCGGATGTTTTCTTCAGCGACCTTTGCTATGCGCTCGCTGAACTATCTCTGTCACTTTACCCGGCTTCAGATTGACATTCTCAAGGAACTAGGTGAGGTAGTTCAGGATCAGTCAGCTGCTGGGGCTCAAGAAAAGATTGCCTCACAGCTAGGAATCCTAAATTCTATAACTAACTCCTCCATGCGGCTCATTTCTTATGTAGCCGATGGGGCGAGTAGAGCCGCAGGCACAGGAGTGGCACTTAGGCGTCAGTCCTGGATGCGGCTCTGTAATTTCGCAGATCCCTTTAAGCCGTCCTTCACTAATGCTCCCTTCGATGGTTCGGCTTTGTTCGGGCCTCAGGTGTAGGACACATTGACCAGGTGTGAGCAAGATGGCAAGACTCTTTCTGCCGTAGGAGTCCATTTCTCCACCCCTTCAAGACCCTATCCCAAAGGTCAGAAGGGGGGGGATGTGGTTTCGTAAATCTCAGGGAGTCACGCCGGATGCACGTGGTCAGTTTACCCCCAGAGGCAGAGGGGGTAATAACAATAGACGCCGCCCTAGGGGCAGAGGGGGTCCGCAGAATCAGGGTAGCAGGGAGCATCTCTCTGATAAACCCTTCCAGCATCCCTGAGGTGTTGCCCGACTGTCCACCCTTGGAGGCAGTCGGGGGAAGATTGTCGCTGTACCCAACAGTCTGGCGTTCCCTTTCTCAAGACAAATGGGTACAGTCGATCATATCCGAGGGTTACAATATCCCTTTCGAGAGATATCCCGTTCCTCATCAATCCCTTCCAGACGTTTCACCTGGTCTAAGGGAATTGGCAAAGCTGGAGGTATCAAAGCTCCTAGCAAAAAGAGCCATCCAACTAGTGCCAGCAGACCAAGTAGGATCCGGAATCTACTCAAGATTCTTTTTGGTCCCCAAAAAGACGGGAGATCGGAGACCAATTTTAGACCTCAGCAAACTAAACAAGTTTGTCAAGAAGGCAAGGTTCCAGATGGTCACGCTTCAGTCCATTCTACCCTTCTTGGGCAAGGACAACTGGATGTGCTCAATAGACCTTCAGGATGCGTACTATCACATAAAAATTCACAGGCGCTCCAGAAGGTTTCTCCGCTTTCGGCTGGGGACCAGTCATTTTCAATTCAGAGCCCTGCCCTTTGGCCTCACTACAGCCCCCAGAGTGTTTACCAAATGCATGGCAGTGGTCACGGCTCACCTGAGACGTCAAGGATTCCAGGTGCTTCCTTATCTAGACGACTGGCTCCTCTCTGCCACCACCAGGCATCAACTTCTCAAGGCCAGGGACTACACTCTTCACATCTGCAACCAGTTAGGGATCTCTATAAACTCCGAAAAATCTTCATTGTCTCCTTGCCAATCTATTACCTTTATAGGCGCAGAATTAGATACTGTCGGGATGTCAGCAAGACTCACAAACCAAAGAATCCTGGACATCCAGAAATATGTTCGGATCATATTACTCAGCAGAAAGATCAGGGCCAGATTTGTCCTGAAGGTGCTAGGTCTTATGGCTGCGGCCATCGTACTCCTTCCTTTAGCTCGCTTCCACATGCGTCTTCTGCAGTGGATGTTCACCCAGTGGTCATTCCAGCAGCTTCCCAAGCGCCACGAGATCTTCGTGACACAATCTTGCAAGAGTCACCTAACCTGGTGGATGTCTTCTCCACAACTCCATCAGGGCCGACTGTTTGTTCCCCCAGTTCCGGTTGCCACAGTCACTTCGGATGCCTCTCTGATCGGGTGGGGGGGGGGGGCATTATCAGGGCAGGATGGTCCACGGGACTTGGCAACCCATAGAATACCATCTGCACATAAATGTCCTAGAGATGAGAGCGGTGCTTTTAACGTTGCAAGCCCTCAGCGACTTTCTTCCTTTAGGGGACTATTGCAGTTCAGACGGACAACATGTCCGTAGTCTGGTATATCAACAAACAGGGCGGGTCCAAGTCCTATCCACTGTGTCGAGAAGCTCTCAGACTTTGGCAATGGGCAATCTCCTCTCATCGGTTTCTGATAGCAACGCATATCCCCGGGAAATCCAACCTATTAGCGGACAGACTGAGCAGAGCTATTCTCATGCCACACGAGTGGTCTCTCAAACAATCAGTAGTGGACGGGATTTTTCAGAAGTGGGCGTCCCTTGCTGCGACCTTTTTGCTACACCCCAAAACAGCAAATGCCCAGACTTCTTCTCCCTTTTTCCACTTCCAGGCCATCCCCCCAGATACGCTCTAACCCAGGATTGGCCCCGGGGACTTCTTTATGCCTTTCCTCCATTTCCGCTGATACCTCAAGTGATTCAGAAAGCTACCGTCTTGAGAGCCAAATTGATTCTCATTGCCCCTTACTGGCCTCGACAAATTTGGTTTCCATCCCTTCATCGTCATCTCTTGGTTCAGCCTTGGCATCTGGATCTAATTCCAGATCTTCTGACCCACCATTCGGGTCATCTGCACTAGGCCATTCATTCTCTCAACCTCACTGCTTGGTTGCTCCACTTCCTTCCTTAGCCAGGCTTCCTATGATTTCTAATTCCATATGAGATATCATAGTAGCTTCTCTAAAGTCCTCTACCAGAAGGATTTATGCTAGTAAATGGCGGCGTTTTTCCTTCTGGGCAAAGTCTAGGGACATAGATCCCTTTACAGCTCCAGTGCAGTCAGTCTAGGACTTCCTAGCTGAGATTTTTCAGTCAGGTTCTTCTTCCTCAACAGTTAAGGTTCAGCTGGCAGTGATCTCAAATTTTCATGTTGGCTTAGCGGATCAAAACATAATGTCTCACAAGCTTTGCAAAGCCCTTCTTAGAGGGATCTTTCTGCTAAAACCTCCAGTCAAAGATCCTCCTCCGGAATGGGACCTGAATTTAATGCTGGCATCCTTGATTCTGCACCCCTTTGAACCGGCTGCTACACGCTCATTAAAGTTTCTTTCCTGGAAGACGATTTTTCTGGTTGCTGCTACTTCAGCCAGGAGAGTGCCTGAACTTCACGCTCTCTGTGTCCGTCCCCCATACTTGGTTTTCCACAAAGATAGTGTCTTTAAGAACTAATCCATCTTTTTTGCCCAAAGTTGCTTCCCAGACGAATATTAACCAATCTATTGAATTGCCAGTTTTTTTCCCTAATTATTCTGGCAGAGCAGAACAGAAACTTCATTGTTTGGATGTCCATCGCTAACTCCGATATTACTTAGACAGTACTAAACTATTCAGAAAATCTGATCATCTGTATTTTTCTTGTGCAGAAAACAGAAAAGGTCTTCCGGTCTCCAAGGTGACCTTATCCAGATGGCTATCTTCCATCATTTCTCATGTTTATCTCCTTAGGGGCAAACAACTGCCCTCGAAACCAAACGCACATTCTACCAGGAGACTAGCCACTTCCACAGCATTTCAGGATAGGCTACCTATTGACACCATTTGTGCGGCAGCCACTTGGTCCACTCCTCATACCTTTGTCTCATTACAAATTGGACTTGGCCTCCAGGGACAGGGCTAGGTTTGGTTCCACAGTTCTCAAGAGTCTGTTCCATTGAGCCACCCAGGATAGAGGTGCTAGGGACGCGGTCCCATCCAGCAAGAATGAAGGCGAGTTTGACAACTTAACATTAAGAAGTTATGTACCTACCATAACGTTCCATGTTAGTTGTCTTCTCTCGCCTTCTTTCTTGCGTCCCTCCCTCCTTCCCCCTAGCCTGGACAGACCTTGAAATTGTACTC
This sequence comes from Protopterus annectens, assembly GCF_019279795.1. Classification (NCBI taxonomy): domain Eukaryota; kingdom Metazoa; phylum Chordata; order Ceratodontiformes; family Protopteridae; genus Protopterus; species Protopterus annectens. Next base: position 535,430,928 of record NC_056727.1, on the reverse strand, counting down.
TTCTCTGGGTGTACTGCTCATTCTTTCTATGGACCTCCAGTAGGAAGTATCACTAGTCTTTAGTGGTTATTTGCTGTTTTTCTTTCCACATTTAGTCCTCCTTCCTTTCTGGGAAGAAGATTACTGGCAGGGTTTTCTCATAGCTACCAAACGAGATCTGGGGTAATCACGCCTTACATCATGGGATATAGGGTTGCCTCGAGCTGGTAAAATTAGCTCTCGAGCTTAGCAAGTGCCGAGTCGGAGCCGAGGATCGGCTCCGAACCCATCCAGCAAGAAAGAAGGGGAGAGAAGACAACTAACATGGAACGTTATGGTAGGTACATAACTTCTTATTATCCCTTATGGTTATTAGATGAGCTTCTTGGTGAAGTAATGCGTAAAAGAGAAACTGGACAATGTTAAGTTGTCAATCTCGCCTTCATTCTTGCTTGATGGGTTCGGAGCCGATCCCTCGGCTCCGACTCGGCACTTGCTTTAGCTCGAGAACTCCTTTTACCAGCTCGAGGCAGCCCCATATCCCATGATGCAAGGCAGGAAGTACCCAGATCTCGTTTGCCGCTTCGCTTGGGAGGTCTTCTCTTTACCAGCTCCTGGTAAGTAATTCACTTTTGTGACATTTAAGCCCCTTTTTACTTAAAACTTTTTATATTTGATAGTTTAACTTTAAACTTAATTTTTCTGACAGAAATCCCTGTCTCTTTTAAATTTTTTAGTCAGTTAATTTCCTTTCCCATCCCCTGTTAGGGTGTGTGTGTTGGTTTAATTTACTATATCCTTTTGGGATTAATTTAATTTAATTGGACTGGTGTGTGTGTGCTTTTGGGCACCATGTCTAAAGAGAGGGTTTCAGGTTTTAAGAAGTGTGACTCGTGCTGTCAGAAGATGTCTCTGACAGACGGTCACACTTCTTGCCTGTACTGTTTAGGCCCTCTTCACCTGCAGGACTCCTGTGCTATTTGTCACTCCTTCAGCCAGAGAGTCCTGCAGGAGAGAAGGAATAAGTTGATTCTGAGGGGTCTTCTTAAGCCGGAGGGCTCTCCGGCTAAGTCGGCCCCACAAAATCAACAAAATCTGCCAAGACCCAGGCTTCTGTTTCTAAGCCTGTGGCCTCGGCTCCGACTCGTATAGAGTCGAGATCGGCTCCGGCTGGAGCCGATTCTGGATCTACTAAGCCTTCGGCGCCGATGGCTATCGGTGCCGAATCTGCTGACCACTGTGGGGTCGGTTCCGACCGGCTCCGACACCCACGCGGACATCGGTGTCGGCTCCGATCGGCTCCGACACCCATGTGGCACAGGCATCGGTGTCGGCTCCGATCGGCTCCGACACCGTTACTCTGGTGGCTGTATCGGCTCCGCTGGAGCCCATACATCGGGGCGTTCTGCGGCTCCGAAATCGGTGCCGACAGGATCAATAATATCGGCTCCGATGACCCATTCCAGGAAGAGGTCGAGGTCTCCTTCCTTGGAGCCGATACTTTCGGCTCCGGCCTCCCTCTTCTATCGGAGCGGAGCCATCGGAGCCGATCTTCAAGGTCATCCAGGTTGTCAGACCATGACCTAGAGAGAGTGGTCAGTAGATTGCTCAAGTCACAGGTACTGGCCCAAATGCTACACAGTCCGTCTCAGCAGACGACTGTTGGTCCACACCCCGTTACAGTTCCTCCTTCAACTCTACCCCAGAGTTTGGAGTTGGAGTCTTCGGGCAGGGTTACTGCTACGGCTGGAGGACGGATACCCCTTCTGTTCCTTCAGCCCCTACTCTTATCTCCTCTTCCTTAGAGGGATTCGTGGTCGGGCTTCCATGGTCTCCTCCGAGGGGTGAGTGGCATGGGACCGTTGTCCGAACCCGCTCTCCGCCCTGGAGCCGCGGCCTTGGTGAGCTCGGCTCCGAGATCTGCCTCGGACACTTCCCTTCGGTGGCCCTGGAGTTCCTAGCTCTTGAGCGGGTCTCTCGGACCTGCCTGGGAGGGGAGCATTCGAGGTGATGAAGAGTGTACTGGCCACTGGTATCAGTCAGCAGTCTCTTCCCGTAGCTCCTCCCTCTATTGTACCTGTTGACATCTCTGCCACTTCTCTTGCTACAGGACCCAGGGATCCTCCGCCTCAGGTTTCCCCATTGGGAATTTCCCCTCTTCCGAGGATTCTCCTGATGTGTCGGGAGATCCTCCTAGGAAGAGGACTTGTAAGAGCAAGCATGTAGACTCGCCTGAGTCTGTCACTTCGGATACTGACTTTGATGAGTCAGAGGGATCCCCTAGATCCCCTCTGAGGATGTCTCCTTCTCAGACATCCTAGAACTTCTGAAACAGAGGGAAACTGGCCCTCCAACAATCCCTCTGAGGATGAGTCAGTATACCTAGAGGCGTTTGGATCTCGGCCCTCCACCTCCTGGGTGTCTCCGCCTTCGACCCCTTATGCAGGTTATAGCACGTAAGGCGTGGACAGCTCCTGGCTCTGTAGAGCCAGTCCCTAGGAGGCCTTCTAAATTTATAACTGCCCCTAGTGACAAACAATTCCTTACAAAGGGTGTCCCCGCTGATGCCATGGTGGTGGCTGCGGCCACCAAAAAGGAACTTGCAGATCCTTCCGTGCCCGTCCATCCTCCTAATAAGGACTCTAGGACCATGGATAGGTACGGCAAGCGGATGTTTTCCTCAGCGACCTTTGCTATGCTCGCTGAATTATCTTTGTCACTTCACCAGACTCCAGAGAGATATCCTGAAGGAGCTGGGAGAAGTAGTTCAGGATCCTACAGCTGCAGGGGCCCAAGAAAAGATTGCTTCGCAGCTAGGAACCCTCAATTCCATTGCTAACTCCTCCATGCGGCTAATATCTTATGCTGCTGATGGAGGCAGTAGAGCCGCAGGTACAGGTGTGGCTCTTAGACGCCAAGCCTGGATGCGGCTATGTGATTTTGCGGATCCCTTTAAGGCGTCCTTCACAAATTCTCCCTTTGATGGGTCAGCTTTGTTTGGCCCTCAGGTGAAGGAAACCTTGACCAGGTGTGAGCAGGACGGCAAGACTCTTTCTGCTGTTGGAGTCCGTTTTCCACCCCTTCTAGGCCTTATCCCAAAGGACAGAAGGGTGGGAAGATGTGGTTCCGTAAATCCCAAGGAGTCACGCCGGATTCACGTGGTCAGTTTACCCCTAGAGGCAGAGGGGGTAACAACAACAGACGCCGCTCTAGAGGCAGAGGGGGTCCGAAGAACCAGGGCAACAGGGAGTCTCTTCCTGAAAAGCCTTTTCAGCATCCCTGAGGTGTTGCCCGGCTGTCCCTCCTTGGAGGCAGTCGGGGGAAGATTATCACTGTACCCAGAAGCCTGGCATTCCCTCACTCAAGACAGATGGGTACAGTCGATCATATCCAAGGGTTACATAATTCCTTTCGAGGAAAGTCCCTTCCCTTCCAGATGTACCACCCGGTCTAAGGGACATTGCAGAGTTAGAGATCGCAAAACTACTGCAAAAAAGAGCCATTCAGCCAGTCACAATAGACCATTCAGAGCCGGAATCTACTCAAGGTTCTTTTGGTCTCCAAAAAGACGGGAGACTGGAGCCCAATATTGGATCTCAGCAGACTCAACAAGTCTGTCAGGAAGACAAGATTCCGAATGGTCACTCTTCAGTCAATTCTGCCCTTCTTACAGAAGGACAACTGGATGTGCTCAATAGATCTTCAGGATGCGTACTATCACATCAAAATTCACAGACGCTCCAGGAGATTTCTCCGCTTTCGGCTGGGGTCCAGTCATTTCCAGTTCAGAGCCCTGCCCTTTGGTCTCACTACAGCCCCCAGAGTGTTCACCAAATGCATGGCAGTGGTCACGGCTCACCTGAGACGCCAAGGATTCCAGGTGTTTCCGTATCTCGACGACTGGCTCCTGTCAGCCACCACCAGGCATCAGCTTATACAAGCCAGGGATTACACAATAGACCTTTGTTCTCATTTGGGCATCTCAGTCAACTTTGAAAAGTCATCCTTATCGCCCTGCCAGTCTATTACCTTCATAGGCGCAAACTTAAACACTGTTCGGATGTCAGCTACCCTTACAGAACAAAGAGTTTCAGACATTCAGACTCATGTCAGGATCATTCTGGCCAGCAACAGGTACAGGCCAGAATGGTTCTAAAGGTATTAGGTCTTATGGCTGCGGCCATCACTCTTCTTCCCCTGGCTCGATTCTACATGCGCCTCCTTCAGTGGATGCTGTTCACACAGTGGTCATACCAGCAACTCCCAATGCGTCACCAGATTCTGGTGACACAAACATGCAAAGAACATCTTGCTTGGTGGATCACATCGTCTCAGGTTCACCAAGGCAGGTGCTTTGTACCTCCGTCCCCGATAGCCACTGTCACCACGGATGCCTCCCTGATCGGGTGGGGGGGTCATTATCAGGGCAGGATGGTTCATGGGACGTGGCAACCGTTCGAGTACCATCTGCACATAAATGTCCTGGAGATGAGAGCAGTGCTTTTAACGTTGCAAGCCCTCAACGACTTTCTTCCCGTAGGGACAATTGCAGTCCACACAGACAACATGTCTGTAGTTTGGTATATCAACAAACAGGGCGGAACCAAGTCCTACCCCTTGTGTCGAGAAGCTCAGACTATGGCAATGGGCGATCTCCTCTCATCGGTTTCTGGTAGCAACGCATATCCCTGGGAAAACCAACATTATAGCGGACAGATTGAGCAGAGCTATTCTCATGCCTCACGAGTGGTCTCTCAAGCAATCCATAGCGGAAGAGATTTTTCTGGAATGGGGTCGTCCATGTTGCGATCTTTTGCTACTCCCCAAAACAGCAAATGTCCAGACTTCTTCAGCCTCTTCCTCTATCAGGCCATCCCCAGAGACGCTCTGACCCAGGATTGGCCCCAGGGACTTCTTTATGCCTTCCCTCCATTTCCTCTGATCCCTCAGGTGATCCAGAAAGCTACCGTTTTGAGAGCCAAATTGATTCTCATTGCCCCTTACTGGCCTCGACAAGTTTGGTTCCCGTTCCTCCATCGTCACCTTTTGGTGCAGCCGTGGCATCTGGACCCAGTGCCAGATCTACTGATTCACCAATCCGGTCAGCTGCACCGGTCAATCCCTTCTCTCAACCTCACAGCATGGTTGCTCCACTTCCTTCCTTAGCCAGGCTTCCTTTGATCTCTAACCCAGTTAGAGATATTATAGTAGCTTCACTAAAATCCTCTACCAGGAGGATTTACACAAGCAAATGGAACGTTTCTCTTATTGGGCTAAGGCCCAAAATATTGATCCTTTTACTGCCCCTGTTCAGGCAGTTCTGGACTTCTTAGCAGAGATTTTCCATGCAGGCTCCTCTTCTTCCACAGTCAGAGTTCAGTTGGCTGCTATTTCTAATTTTCATGTCGGGATAGCAGATCATAATATTATGTCCCATAGACTCTGCAGGGCCTTTTTGAAAGGGATTTTCCTACTAAAGCCTCCAATCAGGAATCCTCCTCCTCAGTGGGATTTAAATTTAGTGCTGACATCCTTGATTCTTCCCCCTTTGAGCCAGCTGTTTCTTGTTCCCTGAAATATCTTTCTTGGAAAACTTTATTCCTAGTGGCTATTACATCTGCCAGGAGGGTGTCTGAACTTCATGCTCTTTCGGTTCGACCCCCCTATTTGATTTTTCACAAAGACAGAGTATCTTTGAGAACTAATCCATCATTTTTACCTAAGGTCGCTTCAAAAAACAATCTGAATCAATCCATTGATCTCCCTGTATTTTTTCCTAACTATTCAGATAGAGCTGAACAAAAGCTACATTATCTTGATGTCCACCGTCAGCTTAGATATTATTTGGACAGAACAAAAAAATTTAGGAAATCTGATCAACTTTTTGTTTCCTATGCGGATAATAAAAAAGGCCTTCCTGTTTCTAAAGTGACTTTGTCCAGATGGCTTTCTTCGGTCATCACTGAAATTTATACGATCAGGGGAAAACAGCTGTGCTCAAAACCTAAAGCACATTCAACTAGGAGTTTAGCTACTTCTACAGCCTTTCAAGCTAGACTACCTTTAGACACTATTTGTGCAGCGCCACTTGGGCCACTCCTCACACTTTTGTTTCCCATTACAAATTGGACTTGGCCTCCAGGGACAGAGCCAGTTTTGGCTCTACAGTCCTCAAGAGTTTGTTCCATTGAGCCACCCAGGATAGAGGTGCTAGGGACGGTCCCATCAAGCAAGAATGAAGGCGAGATTGACAACTTAACATTAAGAAGTTATGTACCTACCATAACGTTCCATGTTAGTTGTCTTCTCTGCCTTCTTTCTTGCGACCCTCCCTCCTTCCCCCTGGCCTGGACAGACCTTGTATAAGAAACTATAATGCTAAAGACCATTTAGACCTGGTCCTTTTTCCATCTGTAAGTTTCTTCTTCCTTTGGGAAGTATTGTTTATGCTTGGTGTTATTGCCCTTTTGTCAACAAACGAGATCTGGGTACTTCCTGCCTTGCATCATGGGATATGGGGCTGCCTCGAGCTGGTAAAAGGAGTTCTCGAGCTAAAGCAAGTGCCGAGTCGGAGCCGAGGGATCGGCTCCGAACCCATCAAGCAAGAAAGAAGGCGAGAGAAGACAACTAACATGGAACGTTATGGTAGGTACATAACTTCTTATTTTACACCATTACTCAATGATGCCCTTCCCAATGGACAACCCCCTAATGAATCCGCCGTCACTGTTAATGATGGAGTTTTAAATTTAGAGAAGTAACCCTAATGTAGGCAGGAATTTTAATAGAGCTTTTATAACTACTTTTTGTCCTGATAGTAATGTTTTAAAAGAAATTTTAACAAAAAATTGGAATATTTTAATGAGGGACAGATTCATTAGAGAAAAAAATGGGGGAGGGACCTGTCATAATATACAGAAAAGGTTGTAATTTAAAGCAGCTAAGAGTGTATTAAAATTAACAAAAATGCAGGATATATGAGAAAATATGGAGCTTGCACTTAGTGCAAACACATTTTAGATGTAGACCAAGTTGTTATTAATATGAGCATTATAATTTATGGTAAACACGATTGCAACTCTATGAAAGTAGTGTGTTGTGCTCTGTCTTTCTTGCCCATGTTTGTATGTAGGGAAGACAAGAGCGCAAGTTTAAATGTAGAATTAGCAAACATTTAAGTGACATCCGTAATAACAAAATAAATGCATTAGCTAGACATATTAATGCCCATAAAGAGCATTATTTTAAGTTTATTGTGTTGGATACTTTGCAAACGACAGGTAGAGGTGGAGCATGGCCGCTTCTGCTTGAAAAAGTTGAACGCTACTGGCAACTCCGACTTGGAGCACAGATTTGGCCAGGTTTAAATGAAGCAGAATCTCTGGTATGTCTGCTAAATCTAAAAACTTGTATGAGATAGATGTTTGCAATTGCAACATGTTAACTTGAATTGAATATAAAATGTTTCAATGAACATTTAGCTACCTTGTATACGCAAATTTGAAACAAGTAGCTTTTGCTATTGAAGACTGTGTGCTGGGGGTGTGTCATGAGGCTAACCACTGATTGGACTCTGCGAAGAGGTGTGTATTTTATTTGAATTCATGATTGGTTTTTATCCTATTTAAGGGTGTGTTTGTTTTTTGAATGGATCTGATGAAGTTCCAGTATTGTTGGCGGGACAAAGTCTTGTATTGCTGTTTTTAAGGATAATTTTATAAATAAACCTGTGTTTTCTCCATCCAGCTGCCTTTTTTTTGCTTTTTTCGTTTTGCTCAGGTAGTGGCCCACTGTTAGACTCTTGGCATTCACATTTTTTCTCAACTTTGTGACTTGCTGATCCGTGCAGAGCCTATATCCAATTTGGAATCACTAGAGGAAGGTCTCAATCTTGCTCTTCAATCTAGGGTTCAAGTTGAGCCTGCGGAAGTCGTGCCTGACACCCTCGCAAAGTTTTTTTCTTCCAGGGGTACTTAGTCAACACTGATAAAAGAATGTCCTTTCTTCCTGAGGACGATGCCATGTTTAAACAGATTGTTTCAGGAATTCTCCAGGAGGAACATTACCTCTACAAGAGAATTCCTAAAACTTGGACCAATGGAGTCCATGATTATCATGATACCACTGACGGTCTCCACATGAGAAAAAAAAATCATTAGTATGTCTGAAATTGTTGGGACAAGCACTTGCATTCCTTGGAATCTCAGTGCTGTCCATCATACGAGACTTGGTGGTGATATGTGCCTTGAAAGTCCTTTATCACCTACTGACTGTGGGTCCTCTTGTAGTTACAGACAGCACCACAGTGATGTGGTACCTCAACAAACAAGGGATTACAAGGTCATACCCCTGTACGAGTTGGCAGTAATTGACTGTAAGCTGGCTTTACAGCATTTTCTAACTTTTCAAACATCATACATTCCATCAGGCAAAATTTCATGGCAGACACAGCAGATCCTGGGCAGACCCACTGAAGTGGCAGCTCAAGGGTAGTGGTGGTCCAGGTTATAGTCCAAATGTTGGGAATACCTCAAATAAGTCTGTTTGCCTCTTCTCAAAACAGATAGCTAGAGAAATTCTGTTCGACATCCTTACAACCATGCTTGGAGGACAGATGCAGCCTTATTCCCTTAAACAGAAATGCTCTTGGTATGTGTTTCCACTCTTTCCACTAATTTCACAAGGTACTTCTGAAGGTTCAGAAAAAAAAATGCCAAAGATCATTGTGGTGACCCCGAATTGGCTCAAGCATTCCTGGTTCTCCATTCTAATGGTATTGGCCAAGGGCAGTTACCACAAACTTTCACACTGGATTTGCTCAGAGTCTCGAGTGACAGGGTGAACCGCAGTTTGGAGCAACTACAGCTGACAGTCTGGATGATTCAGTATTGATTCTGACAAGTTGCTTATTTCATTGGAATGTGCAGCAGGTGTTCAAGGAGGCAAGAAAACCTACTTATTTTTACATTTTTATTTTTTTACTTATTTTTACAAATGGATGAAGTTTCCAAGTAGTGCCTAGGGTCAATTGAGGTTCACATCCCTCTGGTTTTGAAATATTTGTGTGAACTACTTCAGGATGGCATATTGTATTAGTCTATTAAGGTGCATTTAGCAGCCATCACATCTTGTCTGTCCATGGATTTCCCCCTTTCTTCTCTTTTGGTAAAACAGCTCATGAAAGGAGTATTTCATATGGGAACCCATTGCAAGCAAATTCCCCCTTTGTAGAACCTTAACTATGTTTTGGATATATTGACCTTTCCTCCTTTTGAACTATATCCACTCAAGAGTACCTGAAACTCTTAATGTGGAAAACTCTTTCTTATAGCTCTGACATCTACAAGGCGAGTCTCTGAGCTGCAGGTTCTCATGGTGGGGCAAACTTACCTGGTTTTCCTCCGAGATAGGGTTTTGTTACACATCAACACTCTTTTCATACCGAAAGTGGTTTCAGAATTTACTCTTAATCTGTTAATCTCTTGTGTTCTTCCCAGAATCTAAGAGTAAGGGAGAGAGGATACTTCATACCTTGGATGTGCATCAGCAGTTCAGGTACTACCTTGACAGTACAGGGCTAAGAGAGGTCAGTCTGTCTCTAAGCAAACCATTGCTCGTTGGTTGTCCTTTGGTATTGTTTATTACATTCACCATGGCAAGGTGAATCTAGGCAAGGTAAAGGCACATTATACCAGGGCCTTTACCTCTTCAGTGGTGTATTGGAAAGGAGTGTACTCTGGAAGTATTGTAGAGGCAGCAACGTGGTCCTTTCTGTGTACCTTTACAAAGCATTGCAGCCTGAATGCCTTTTCTAAGTACAGAGCCGGCTTTGCTAGGACTGTTCTCAGAGGCTTCTGGAACCCTTGATTCTTCCTCTCAGATTGGGTATGCTTTGGGAATCTACCTATATGCCAGTATAAAGCAGTGTGCTTTTTTCAACATTGAACATTTATACTTACTAGTAACAGTTGGTAGTGTTAGAACACACTACCTTACTGTCAGCATCCATCCACCATCCCCTTTTTCGGATGTACATAGTTTGGTGTTGGAGTTCCTGTTGAGTTATTCTTAGTGGCCCTTATTGTTTTGTGTAATTTTTTTTTGGAACAGTGGGTGTTTGCAAAGCTTGTGTTTTCATCATGTTTTCCTACTGCACTCTAGAAAACTGAAAGGTCCTTTGTGCGACTGAAATGCAGTCCGTGCACTGCCAGGTGATTGGTCCATGATACCCACAGACGAGCAGTGGGAGGACCTCTGAGCCTTGGTAGACTTCCAGAGGAATTATTAGCTGTCACCCGTCCATCTCTAACACAGATGACAAGCAGGCGGAGTATTTTGTTTAGATGCTTTAATACATAGAAACACATCAGAGATGGATACCACCATAAAATGCAAACAAACTGGCAAACAGACAGACCTTACATAAGTACATGCTTACAAGTCAGCTGCTTACAACAAAATGGCAGGCAGGATCGCATGTGCTCAGTATTTATACACTTGTGCAAGTCCTTTGATAGCTTCTTAAAGGTACACACACACGCATTGATCTACATCCTCCCTCCTAAGATTGCCCTTTGTAAAAACAATATTAGAATTAGACATGCTTTACCTATAGACATTAGAAACAAAAAAATGTTTATGTCCAAGTTGCTTTGTATCGGTTACAGGGTTTAGAGATGCGACCATATCTCGTAACATAACAGTCTGGACTGAATTTAGCAACAGGGACAATTTGCAGTGCACAACTTGTATCAGGAACTTCTGGATTTGTCACAGGAATGGGAATGTCCTCTGGAACTTCCTCTGGCATTGGAATACCGGGCAAATCACTTGAGATTCTTTCTCACAGGCTGTGTGCTGTGGTATAGACTTGGACACCGGTGTTAAATGCCTCTGTTTCCTCCTAAACTCTGTTCCTTGTGATTCCACAATGTGCAATCTCTGCTCTGGGCCCATGCTTTTCATGACACCAATCCGACCATAACCTTTGGGCATCTGCATCCTTACCACTTCTCCTTTCATAATGGATTGAGCGTTTTGATGGTTTTATCGTAGTAGGACTTCTGGGTAAAATGCTTCTTCAACTGATTGTTTTTCATTTATCTGCTGCTGTTGATGCATGGAACCAACAACTGACTACTGATTAATGCAGATGCTGTATGTGTTTCACTGTTGCAGTCATCCCACTTGGGATATACTGCCGTCAGGCGGTTCCCCAGTCGGCCTGAGTTCCAAAGTCTTGGTCCAGCGTCGGTTGCTGTCGCCTCCTCCCTGATGTCAGTGCAACAGGGGTATATAAGATGCAGCCGACGCCATTTTCTTCGGTCTTTCTTGCCGCGCGGTGCCCGAAGCAAAAGCCGTTCGCAAGTGCCAGTCGGCCGACTCCTGAGATTTTCATTCCGAATCCAGAACTGAAGTCTTCTACAAAGCTAAGTACTCCGTTGGGGAAACTTTTTCTTGCCTCTGACTGATGTCAGTAAAAGTTAATAACTGTATTTCTTGTGAGAAGCAAATACCTCATAAGGATTTCCATTCTTATTGTATCCCAATTGTAGGCCCAGACCACGACGTCACTGGTTGTCGGTTTTGTGCTAGGTTTAACAAGCGCACTATTAAACGTTGGTTTGATTTTGCCCGACATTATTTTAGCAGAAAATTCAATTACACCATGCCGTCAGAACTTCCGACGACCGGAATACATAAAAAGCGCAAAGACAAAGATAGGTATTTGAGGCCCAAAACTGACTAAGCCTCTTCTAGGCCAGTCGCCGGTTCTCTGGTTTTCAGCAAGGCGCCTTCACAGCCCCTGACTACCGCTTCTGTAGAACCACAGGCCTCCTCTGACTCCCACGTGGAGATGGCTGGGCCTTTGGACGCACAAGATTTTCAGCCTACCGAAACTAACCCTTCAGAGGGATCTGGAGTAGCTGAACAACCTGCAGATTCAGAGGGTGTTTTCAGACCTACTCAGTTAAGCATTAAAACTTCTAAGTCTAAACCTACTTTAAAAACAAAGAAACAAATACAGCATTCTCCAGGACAGGCCTCCGTGCCTAAGAAACAAATGCTCAAAATGGCCGAAGATCTAATCACTCGGATCAGGGGGTCCCATCCCCCTCCTGATAAAAGGCCTAGACAGGATGCAGACTATGACTCACCCAACCAGGTATCCATATCCTCAGACCTAGGATACTCTTTACCCCCTTATGAGGATTCTGATGCTGAGGAATCAATTCCATCAGCCTCTCCGCCTGAGGACTACTCCTTTGGGGAAACCTTGCACACCATGAGGGAGCATTTCCATTGGGAAGGCCAGGATTACTCAGAATCCAAGAAAAGGCTCAGAGAATTCCTTTTATTACCTCAACACAGACCCCTTGCTATTCCGCCAATGTTAGATATTGTGGATGATGTGTATACTGAATCTAGCTTAAATCCTGATTCTTTACCTCAAGCCCCATTTAAGCCTGACAGATACTACAGAGTCCCTGACTCACACAAATTTCTTTATAAAAGCCCTGTTGCTGACCCTGAAACTATTTCTCAGGGACCCAAAGGGGTTAAGGCCTCATCAGCAAAGAATCCAGTCCCCCCTGACAGAGATTCCAGAGCATTAGACAGATGGGAGAAGAAAGTATATACGTCTGCAACTTCAGCAATGAGGGCCTTAAACTGCCAGTTTCACCTGCTAAAATATCAGCAATGTTTGATGTCAGTTGAAACAAAAAATGCTTCCAGATTCAGATCCTCCTAATTTTAAGGAAATGCAGGATTTATTGCATGCAGCTGAACAAGTGGGAAAACATACTTTGCAGTGTGGTTTTGATTCTTTAGAGGCCTCCTGTAGAGCAGCAGTTACAGGTTCTGTCATTAGAAGACATGCTTGGTTAAAAGAACATACGTTACCAGATCATGTTAAAGCAAAACTATTGGATGCACCTTTGCAGCAGGATGTGTTGTTTGGAGTTAAGGCAGAAGATGTATTAAAGAAAATGGAGGATAAGGCAAAATCTATGCAAACAGTGAAGGATTTCTTACAGGTTCAGCCTCCTCGATTTAGCAGAAATTGGCCAACAAAGAATTGGTCCATTCCAGTTACAGACAGACCTCACAGGGGCAGATACAGGCGTCCAAGAGGTAGAAGTCAACCACAAGGTCCTTAAAGGCCTCGACAGTGGGGTGCATCAGGCCAGAAAGACAGGGAAGACACGCCCCAACCATATAAAAAACAGCCCCAATGACTTCCCACTACAGCTGCCAAACAGCTCTCTCTTGGCAGCCCCCTTGGGAGGAAAACTGGCACTTTTCTATCACAATTGGCATATGATCACCACAGACAAATGGGTTCTCAAAATTGTATCTCAAGGTTACAGGTTCCACTTTCACACACTGCCATGGTTAAAAGGAATGCCAAATCTGCCACCAAATCAATGGGCAGAGGCTCAAAAACAAATTACAGCACTCATGGACATGAGAGCTATTCAAAAGGTACCACCACAGGAGCAAGGACAAGGATTTTACTCAAGACTCTTTCTGGTTCCCAGAAAGGACAAAGCCTGGAGGCCCATTCTGGATCTTTCTTCTCTAAACACTTACCTGGATGTTCTGAAATTCAAAATGTTGACACTACAGCAGCTTCTTCCCATGCTGGGCAAGAAAGCTTGGCTCGTAACATTGGACCTCAAGGAGGCATACCTGCATGTCCCTATCAGACAAAGCTTCAGAAGATACCTCAGATTCATAGCTGGTTCAATGCACTATCAATTCACTGCACTGCCCTTTGGCTTATCTACTGCGCCCAGGGTCTTCACAAAGTGCCTGGCACCAGTAATTGCATTTTGCAGACAGAAAGGAATTCAAATTTATCCGTATCTGGACGACTGCCTGATTCAAGCAAAGAGCAAGGACATTCTTCTAAAGCATCTGACGTTTGTAAAAAAGTTAACTTGCCTAGGGTACACAGTAAATGAAAAGAAATCAAAACTAGTACCCTCACAAGAGATAATATTCCTGGGCGCCAGCTTGAATACAACGGCCCAGATGGCTTACTTCATGCCAGACAAGCAAGGACAACTGATTCAGTATTTTCAATTGATGGCAACAAGAACCCATCTCCCTGCAAGACAAATTCTGCAGGCCTTGGGTTACATGGCATCTTGCATACTACTAATTCCATATGCCAGACTGCATGTGAGGAAACTACAATGGTACCTAAAGAGTGTTTGGTCTCAACACTGTCAAAGTTTGGAAACAGTTATACCACTAATTCCTTGCCTTCAACAGGAGTTTCGATGGTGGACTCAAGCTTGTCACCTCAACAAGGGACAGCATTTTACTCAACCCACAGCCAGGCAAACACTGACAACAAATGCATCGGATTACGCCTGGGGAGCACACATGGCAGGAAAATGTATTCAGGGAAAGTGGCCCGCAGAACAAAGGCATCTTCACATCAATCAAAAAGAGATGCTAGCTGTACAAAATGCCCTTATAGCCTTCAAGGACCTGCTGCATCCAGGACAACTATAATTAAAGACGGACAACACCACAGTTATGTGGTACATAAACAAGCAAGGGGGCACTCACTCTTATCCCCTCTGCAGACAAGCCATGACCTTGTGGAACACAGCTCTAGACTTTCAAGTTCATCTGCAAGCACAATTCCTGCCAGGAGAGAAAAACACACTGGCAGACGACTTGAGCAGAAACATCATGGATCCCCACGAATGGGAATTGAATCCACAAATCAGAATGAGAACACAAAAATGGAGCCCGGACATAGATCTGTTTGCATCCTCAATGAACTGCCAGCTACAGAAATTCTGCACAAGGACATACCATCCACAAGCATGGAAAGTGGATGCCCTTTCAGCTGGAAAAACCTACAAGTATATGCCACCACTAGCTCTCCTTTCGAAGGTACTCCTAAAAGCCAGGCAAGAAGAGCAAAGATGATCCTGATTACAGCAGACTGGCCACTCCAGCACTGGTACCCAATCTTAAAGAACTTAGCACAAGGACCACCCTGGATTTTGCCTCAAATCCCACATCTGCTGACTCAGCACAAAATCAGATACTGCACAGCCAGCTAAAGACTTTAAACCTGGCTGCATGGAAGATTTCTTAGTCAAGCAAGCAATGCCTCTCTCCAAAGCTGTTATGGATGTCATCCTGGAGGCCAGAAGGCCTAGTACCAGGAAAGCCTATTCGGATAAATGGAAGAGATTCTGTGCCTGGAACCAGGCTCACAGCCTTGACCCTCTTGTCCCAAATATTCCTCAGATACTGCAATATTTAACTGAGATGTTGGACAAAGGCCTCTCCTTTTCATCCATCAAGATCCACGCCTCTGCCATCTCTGCTCATTACAACACAGATCCACCAATTTTCTCTAATCCTTTGCTAAAACAGTACCTCAGAGGGGCTAAAAACATAAGACCGCCCCGTAGAGCACCTACTCCAACTTGGGACCTCAACTTCGTGTTGGAAAAATTAACTTTACCTCAATTTGAGCCAGCTAACACAGCAGACTTAAAATATATCTCTTGGAAAACTGCTCTGCTCCTGACAGTAACATCAGCACGAAGAGTTTCAGAATTACAGGCACTAATGGCAGTGGAACCTTTCATCATCTTCCACCAAGACAGGGGGTCTTTAAGAACTAACCCTACATTTATGCCAAAGGTGGTATCAAGTGTGGCTCTAAACCAAACTATTCACTTGCCAACTTATCCAAATCCACAGAATAAAGGGGAGAGACTACTACATTCTTTGGACATACACAGGCAGTTACGCTTCTACTTGGACAAAACCAAAGCTTTCAGAAAATCTGAGCAATTATTGGTAGCATATGCTGCAGGATCACAGGGAAAATCCATTTCAAAACAGACTATTTCAAAATGGATAGGACACTGTATACGTTTCTGCTATACACACCATGGGAAACCTGTACCTAACAGCATTAGATTTCACTCCACCAGGGCAACAGCCACTTCAACTGCCTACCTCAGAGGAGTACCTACCAAGGACAGTTTGGAAGCAGCAACTTGGAGTTCTGTGCATACCTTCACCAAGCATTACCGTCTGCCTCTATACTCTAAATCCAGAGCTGGCATCGTCACTGCAGTGCTGCAGGGCCTTATAGCCACCCCTAATGCCTTATAGAACCAGCCACCCTACCTCAGCTTTGGGATTCTACCCAAGTGTAATGACTGCAGCAGTGTAACACGATGAACATAGTACAGTTTTGTACCTACCATAAATGTAGATGTTAGAGTGTATACACTGCTGCAGTCCAAGTTACCCTCCCTCCTTCCCCTCTTGCTTGCTGGTACGTACCTATGTCCTCTACCCTTTACTACCTATGGGGAGTATTTGCTGGTAACTGAAACTTGTTGATTTATTTTCTTATGTATGTTGTATTAGCAATTTGAATTGCCTACCTTTTTGGGGACACCTGACATCTGGCGTCGGCTGCATCTTATATACCCCTGTCATACTGACATCAGGGAGGAGGCGACAGCAACCGACGCCGGACCAAGACTTTGGAACTCAGGCTGACTGGGGAACCGCCTGATGGCAGGATAACCCAAGTGTAATGACTGCAGCAGTGTATACACTCAAACATCTACATTTATGGTAGGTACAAAACTGTACTTTGTCTGTCTGCAGGTAGCTCTCAGTCGGCCCGAATACCAGAGGCCTAGTATTTCTGCGTCGGTTGCTGTCGTTTTAGTACTGACGTCAGGATGTCAGGGGTATAAAAACAGGCAGCCAACGCCATTACATCAGTCTTTCTTGCCGAGGAGCCCGAAGCAGAAGCAGTTCGCACGAGTGCTGGTCGGCCTCTACCTGAGTTTCTGTTTCCGAATTGAATCATCCTGAAGACTTCTAAACTAAGTTACCCCATTGGGGATCCTTTTTTCTTGCTCTAACCGATGTCAGAAAAAGTTAATTGTCCCGCCTGTGGAAACCAAATACCACACCGAGATTTACATTCTTACTGTGTCACCTGCTTAGGCCCAGACCACGATGTACCTCGCTGTCGGTTTTGTGCCTTGTTCAATGCCCGAACTATTCCTTGTCGGCACCTTATTGTCGCTAAATACTTTCGCTCTCTATCTCTGTATTCCGAAATGGCTTCGGTAAGCCATCCAACTACCGGTCTTCCAAAAAAACGTAAGGATAAAGACAGACCGCACAGGTCCAAAACTGCCGATGACATTTCCATTAAGCTAGTCGACGGTTCGCCGGTACTCTGAGGCGCTTTCACAGCCCACTTCTGTGGATTCGCAGGCCACTACCGAGACCAGTTCGGAGTCTCTAACTTGGATGGGTCTGGAGCCACTGTGCAGGCACCGGCTTCTGAGGAAGTTCTTCGCATTACCAATATTAGACACAAACCAATGACTTTTGAGTCTTCAGTTCTGTCTAAAACTACCAAGTTTCTAAGGCCTCTAGAGTACGAGCTACACCTAAAAAACTGACTACCCAAACTCAAGCACCTGCTTCCTTGCCACAAAATCAAATGCTTAAAGTGGCAGAAGACCTGATTGTGCTGATTAGGGGAAGCCAGCCTTCCCCTGCTAAGAGAAAGAGAGACCTGTTCCCAGCAGCTTTAACTGACCAAGAGTCTGACTCTTGAGGTTTCTGATTATGAGGACATGCCTTTATCTGCTTATGAGGATTCAGATTCAGAGGAATCCATTCCCTCTGCTTCCCCTCCAGAGGATTTTTCTTTTGGTGAAACCCTTCATACTATGAGAGCATTTCCACTGGGAATGCCAGGATTATCCTCAGTCCAAAAAGAGACTCAAGAGAATTTTTAGATTTACCTCAACGTAGACCTTTAGCAATTCCTCCTGTTCTGGATGTTGTGGATGATGTCTTTATGGAATCCAGTCTAACTCCTGATACTTTACCTCCTGCTCCAAGGAAACCAGGCAGGCACTACAGAGTCCCTGACTCTCACAAATTTATTTTCAAAAATCCTACTGCTGACCCAGAGGTAATTTCCCAGGGGCCTAAAGGTATAAAAGCAACTACAGCTAAGAATCCCACCCCTTCGGACGGGGGTTCCTGAGCTTTAGACAGATGGGGTAAAAAAAAGTGTACACCTCTGCAACTCTCGCCATTAGGGCATTGAATTGCCAGTTTTGCATGCTGAAATACCAGCAGCATATTGTGCAACTTTAGCAAAAATTATCTACCTTTGCAGACTGTGCAGAAAATAATTAATTACAAGAGCTTATGCATTCCGCAAGCATACCTTGCAATTTGGCTTTGACACCCTAGAAGCTTATTGCAGAGCAGCAGTCACTGGTTCTATACTGAGAAGGCATGCTTGTCTTAAGGAACAGACCTTGCCAGACCATGTCAGATCAAAATTACTAGACGCTTCTTTGAACAAGGACAATCTGGCACCAAAACAGAAGAGGTTCTAAAAAAGATGGAAGAAAAGCTAAGTCTGTGCAGTCATTTTTGCAAGTGCAGCCTCCAAGATTCAGTAGGCATTGCCCCTCGAAACATTGGGCCTTTCCAGCCCCCTCAAGACCATCTCAAACTAGACCCAAGGGAAACGGACTCCCCAGATTATAGTCTCATGGTATGCAGAGATCTAAGCAATGGAGTGCCTCCACTTCTAAAACAGGGAGTGCTAAGTCACCCCCTTATGGAAATAATTCACAATAACTTCTCAACTGCAATCCTCACCTCTGCCCAATTGCTCGTGCCCCTAGAAGGAAAACTTGCCCATCATGCAAAAAACTGGACCTCCATCACCAAAGATCGATGGGTCCTCAACATTGTATCCCAGGGGTACAAATTTTACTTCACTCACTGTCTACCCCAAAAGAGTTCCCACACCTTCCTCTAAACCAGTGGGCAGAGGCACAAAACCAAATTCATTCCCTGCTCTCCATAAGGGCAATTCAGCCTGTTCTTGCAGAACAAATAGGTCAAGGGTTTTATTCCAGACTTTTTCTGGTACCCAGAAAAGAGGGCACTTGGTGCCCAATCCTCGATCTTTCCATTCTAAACACCTTCCTGGTGGTACCAAAATTCAAAATGCTAACCCTTCACCAGTTTCTTCCTATGCTGTCCAAAGATGCCTGGTTAGCCATCCTAGACCTAAAAGAAGCCTATCTGCACATCCCTATCAGGGAGTCGTGCAGAAAATACCTATGCTTCAGGGCAGGATGTATGCATTATCACTTCTCTGCACTTCCCTTTGGTTTATCCACTGCTTCCAGAGTCTTCATAAAATGCTTGGCTCCAGCCATTGCCAGTTGCAGACAGAGAAAGATTCAAATTTACCCGTACTTGGACGATTGCTTGATTCAGGCAGATGGGAAAAACTGTTGCAGCACCTGACATTAGTAAAGAACCTTCTAACCTCCATGGGGTACACTGTCAACGAAAAGAAATCAAAACTAGTTCCCAGTCAAAGGATTGTATTCCTGGGAGCAAGTTTAGATACAGCATCCCAGATGGCATTCCTTACTCCAGAAAAACAAGCCTATCTGACAGGCTACTTCACTCAAATGGCCACCAGAACCCAGCTATCTGCAAGGAAAATCCTGCAGGCCCTAGGGTTCATGGCCTCTTGCATTCTACTAATTCCATATGCCAGACTGCATATGAGGAAACTTCAGTGGTACTTGAAAAGTCTTTGGTGCCAACATTCTCAGGATCTGGTAACCGTCATTCCTATCATACCTTGTCTAAGGACAGAGTTTCTTTGGGTGGGCAGCAGCATGCAACCACAACATGGGGCTTCCCTTTACTCAACCCCACGCCGCCCAGACCCTAACCTCAGACTATGCTTGGGGGGGGGCACATCTGTACGACAAGTGCATTCAGGACCACTGGAGCCCAAGTCAAATTCATCTGCACATCAACCAAAAAGAGATGCTAGCTGTTCAGCACACTCTGACAGCTTTCAAATCCGTACTGTCACCAGGATCCCTGCTAATAAAAACAGACAACACCACAGTTATGTGGTACATCAACAAGCGGGGGATCCCACTCTACAGGCTAGCCATGGCCCTGTGTAACACGGCCTTGGACATGCAGATTCATCTGCAAGCTCAATTCCTGCCAGGCAAAACAAACTCTCTAACTTAAGCAGATGTCTACTAGACCCACACGAGTGGCAATTAGACCCCAGCACCTTCAGCCTTCTAACCCTGAAATGGGGGACCCCAGAGGTGGACCTTTTTACCTCACCCTACAATTACCAGCTCAGCTAATTCTGCACCAGGACACCTCACAGCAGGGCCTGGAAAGTGGATGCCCTATCCTTCCAGTGGGTAAACCTCTCAATCTATGCATTTCCCCCTCTGCCTCTTCTCACAAGAATATTACTCAAGATAAGACAGGACAAATCAAGGGCAATCCTGATTGCCCCAGACTGGTCACACCAGCACTGGCACCCACTGCTGCACACCCTGGCACCTACCCCAGATCCCCAGCCCTCCTCACCCAGCAGGAGGGACAGATCTTGCATCCGCAACTGCAAACTCTGAATCTTGCAGCCTGGCTTATTCCTTGAATTCTCCCCCAGTGACCAGCCTAAGCAACCAGGTGCCGGACATCATTCATGAAGCCAGAAGACCCAGTACAAGGAAATCCTATGCTGATAAGTGGAAACGGTATTGTTCCTGGATTCAGTCTAAAGGAGAGTACACAGCACTGCCCTCCTTACCTCTAATCCTGGATTACCTAGCAGATCTACTCCACAGAGGCCTTTCCTTCTCCTCCATTAAGATCCATGTCTGCCATCTTGGCTCATTACAGCACTGAGCCCACCTCTCTTCTCTTACCCTCTAAAGCCTTCAGGAAATCTGACCAGTTACTAGTCAGTTTTGCAGCAGGGGCAGAGGGCAAGGCCATTTCAAAACAATTTTCAAATGGATAGCACACTATACCCATTTCTGCTTCAAACACCATGGGAAACAAACCCCTCAGGGGGTCAGAATGCATTCCACTAGGGCAACTTCTGCCTCTACAGCATTCCTCAGGGGAGTCCCTGCCAGGGACATTCTGGAAGCTGCTACCTGGAGTTCTGTACACACCTTCACTAAGCATTACCACCTACCTATCTTTTCCAAATCCAGGGCGGGTTTTGCAACAGCCGTTTTGCAGGGCATACTAGCCAGCCCCAATTCTTGACTGCCTCCACCCTTTCTTCAGCTTTGGGAATCAACCCAAGTGTGATGACTGCAACAGTGAAACACGAAGAACGTAGTACATTTGTGTATACTTACCATAAATGTAGATGTTAGAGTGTGTTCACTGTTGCAGTCCTGGTTTCCCACCATCCAACCCCCTTCTCTCTCTCTCTTCTCTGTCTATTACTCACCCCTTACTGGGTTATTGGTATTTACTTTTTACTGGTGGTGTTTTTCCCACCATAACTTTGCTGCCTATTGGGGGGCTCCTGACATTTGGGGCAAGAAAAACTGATGTAATGGCGTCAGCTGCCTGTTTTTATACCCCTGATGACCTGACATCAGTACTGAAGCGATGGCAACTGACGCAGAAATACTAAGTTTCTGGTATTTGGGCCGACTGAGGGCTACCTGCAGGCAGATAACCCAAGTGTGATGACTACAACAGTGAATACACTCTAACATCTACATTATGGTAAGTGTACACAACTGTACTTTCTGGTTTGTCTTGACAGAAGTCTCTTGAACAGGTGAACCAAGATGTTTATCGCGAGGAACAATGTGAGAGTGTTCAATCTCACCTTTGTTCTTACACATGAGTTCGGAGCCGATCCTCGGCTCCGTGTCGGCCGCTTGCAAGCTCTGCATCGAGAAGAAGCTCGAGATCACCTAATACCCACAATCCCCCTCTGCCTTTACCTCAGATCTAGTTTGCCACTGCAGCGTTCGCATCACTGGGTCGAGCTTGAGCACCTGAGATAAGATTTAGAATTTTATTCTTGTATTTTTTCTTGGTACTTTAGTATTATAAAGCTATTTAGTGATAATTTGTGTGTGTGTGGTAAGGTTAAGGGAATCTCGGTACCGTTAAGTTGTAAAACTTAGAGTTCTCTTCGGGGCCCTACCACCCCTTATTGGATTTGACAACCGGATTGACTTTCACTACTGGATTTGACAATTTTACCGGACATGACTTTTTTACTGGATTTGACTTTTTTCTCCCTTATTGTGACATGTCTGAAAAGGCCAAATCAGGGTTCAAGCGTTGCCAATGTGGGCAAAAGATGTCAGTAACTGACAATCCTAGTTCCTGCGTCTACTGTCTTGGCCCTCTCCATCTGAAAGAAGACTGCTCTATTTGTCATTCTTTCAGTGGGAGGGTCATGACAGATAGGCGCAGGAAACTAATGGATAGGGGTTTGTTAAAACCTTCCTTTCAGGAGGCTCTGGATGCTTCTGACCAGGCATCCAAGTCCTCGAAGGAATCAAAGACGTTGGAGCCCAAGTCATCGGCTCCGAGCTCTTCGACTAAAGTTAGATCACCGGTTCCACAGACTTCGGGGCCGAGTGTTCAACTGTTGGCAGTTTCCGAGCCTCGAGTCTTGGAACCGGTGATGGAGCTCCCTCCCTCGACACTGTTGAGGTCGGCTCCGTTTCCGGTTCCTTCGACCCGTTCTTCTAAGTTCTCCGACATCGATGTGGACCGTGTGGTGCAGAAATTATTGGAACATTCGGCCCTATCCAAACTTATCTCGGTTTCCACCCAATTGGTGTCGAAACTTGAAGGCCTTCCATTATCTCCATCTGTTCCTCCTCCGAGACCTGTCCAGTCTTCGGAGCCGGAAGATGCTGATCTGCTGATTGTGGAGCCCTCGGTGCCAGAACCGTCCTTTTCTCGGTCGGCTCCTTTCACCTCGATACCGTCGGATCCGGTACCGGAGTCTCGGAGCCGACGATCCATCCTTGGTTCCGGGGCCGAGAGTCGAACCGACGTTTCGGTTCCGACTCTTCCTCTCGGGGCCTCGGCGCAGATCGATTTGGCTCCGTCCTCGGGGTCGATGCCTTCGGTGCCTGTCTCGGGGATTCTTTCCATTTCTTCGGAACCGGGAGATTCCTCGACTCGGGACCCAGGGGCCTTCGATCTCATGAGGAAGGTGTTGTCTACCCAGACAACCACATCAGTAGAAGCAGCCTCTCCTCCCCATAAAGGACCGTAATCTTCCTCTGCACCAACGGCCACATCCAAGCGTCGAGCACCGGTGTCTCAGCCACCCCTGGAGGGTGCCCCCTCTTCCTCGGAGGCTTCTTCGGATGCTCCCCCCGAAGAGGTCCCTAGGAAAAGATTGTGTAAGAGGAGACACTTAGATTCTCCACAAGAATCTTTGACATCCGATACTGACTTGGATGAGTCAGAAGGGTCCCCAAAGTCACCTTCAGAAGATGTCTCCTTTTCTGACATCTTGGAGATCCTGAAGCAGAGAGGTGATTGGCAGTCCCTCCCCCCTTCTGAGGATGAGTCAGTTTTGCTGAAGGCATTTGGTGCTCGCCCTTCCTCCTCCTGGGTCACTCCGCCCTTCGATGAGTTAATGGAGTTGATTGCTCGAAGGGCGTGGGAGACACCTGACACGGTGGAACCGGTCCCTAGGAAGCCTAATAAGTACATCACTGAACCCCAAGACAAGGCTTACCTCACAAAGGGAGTTCCAGTGGACGCCATGGTGGTGGCAGCGGCCACGAAAAAGGAGATGTCGGAATCTTCCTCATCTGTCCATCCGCCTAACAGAGATTCTAGGACTATGGACAGATACAGGAAGCGCATTTTTAGTTCAGCGGCTTTTTCTATGCGATCCCTGAACTATTTGACCCATTTTACACGTTTACAGAGGGATCTAGTCAAAGAGCTGGGAGATACCCTCCAGGGTACTACAGATGCTGCGGTCTCAGAGAAAGTTACAGCACATCTAAATACCCTTACATCCATTGTTAACTCATCCATGAGGCTGATATCATACGCAGCCGAAGGATCGAGTAGGGCAGCAGCTTCAGCGATTGCTCTTCTCAGGCAATCCTGGATGCACTTATGTTCATTTGCGGAAGCCTTCAAGTCTTCCTTTACTAACGCCCCATTTGATGGTGCCACACTTTTTGGCCCCAAAGTAAAGGAGACCCTTACCCGGTGTGAACAGGAGGGAAAGACTCTGTCTGCTGTCGGAGTCTGTTTTTCCACCCCTTCCAGACCGTACCCCAAAGGGCAACGTGGTGGGAAAATGTGGTTTCGAAAACCCCAAGGATCTTTCCCAGGCACACAGGGTGATGCCCCCTCTAGAGGCAGAGGAGGGGGCAGAGGTGGAAGACGCCGCCCTGGCGGCAGAGGGGGTCCGCAAAACCAAGGTGACAGGGATACCCCCCCTGGAAAACCTTTCCAGCACTCCTGAGAGGAGGCCCGACTGTCCTGCTCTGGAGGCAGTCGCGGGTCGCTTAGCTTTATACCCTCAGGCCTGGCAAAACATTACTACAGACAACTGGGTAAAAGCGTTGTTACCAGAGGTTACAGAATACCATTCCTATCCACCCCCATTCCAAAGAAAACTCCCAGATGTACCCCCATCTGCGAGACCCAGCAGCTATAGAAATTTCAAAGCTGCTAGAAAACAGAGTCATCCAACCAGTCCCAGCGGACCAAATAGGATTCGAACTTACTCAAGGTTCTTTTAGTTCCAAAGAAGACAGGGGACTGGAGGCCGATTCTGGACCTAAGCAACCTCAACACCTTTGTCAAGAAGGAAAAGTTCGAATGGTCACGCTTCAATCGATCCTTCCATTCCTACAGAAGGGCGACTGGATGTGCTCAATAGATCTGAAGGACGATACTACCACATCAAAATGGCCAGGGCGTCCAGGGATCATTTGCGCTTCGGCTGGGAGCCAGTCACTACCAGTTTCGAGCCCTGCCCTTTGGTCTGACCTCAGCCCCCAGGGTTTTCACCAAATGCATGGCAGTGTTAGCGTCTCATCTGTTACGCCTAGGATTCCAGGTGTTTCCGTATCTGGACGACTGGCTCCTGTCTGCCACCACCGGCCAACTGATACAGGCCAGGGATTACACCCTACAACTTTGTATTCACCTCGGAATTTCCGTAAATTTCGAAATATCTTTACTACAGCCATCACAGCATATCTTATTCATAGGAGCGGAATTAGATACGCATCATTTAATTCTAAGGCTTCCTCCAGAAAGGATAGTCGCACTTCAAAACAACATTTCTCTCCTTCTGTCATCCAAAAAATCCCCGGCAAAGCTGGTTCTAAAGGTCTTGGGTCTCATGGCAGCTTCCCTCATTGCGATACCATTGGGAAGACTGCACATGAGAGTTCTACAATGGCTGCTGTTTGCACAATGGTCGTTCCAACAGCTACCTCTGACACACGAAATTCTGATTACAAACACATGCAAATCACACCTAACTTGGTGGCTTCAGACTTGCAACCTTTCCAGCGGAAGACCATTTGTGCTTCCCACACCGTCAGCGACGATAACCACGGACGCTTCCCTGATAGGGTGGGGGGGCATCTTTCAGGGACAGACAGTCCAAGGAGAATGGACCAATCTGGAGTACAATCTGCACATCAATGTTCTGGAGTTGAGGGCAGTGTTTTTAGCGTTGCAACACTTTGCTCCCCTTCTTCCTCTAGGGACTATTGCAGTTCAGACAGACAACATGTCTGTAGTCTGGTACATAAACAAGCAAGGGGGAACCAGGTCTTATCAACTATGCAGAGAGGCCATGAGAATTTGGCAATGGGCGGAGTCCACGGGTCGCTTTCTGATCGCCACGCACATCCCGGGGTCATCCAACGTCATAGCCGACAGGCTGAGCAGAGCAATACTGTTGCCTCACGAGTGGTCCCTCAAACAGTCAATTGCGAACATGATATTTCGCAAGTGGGGCCAGCCTTCCTGCGATCTGTTTGCGTCTCCAATGAACGCCAAATGCAGGAGCTACTTTGCCCTATTACCCCCTCCAGGGGAGGTCCCCAGGGACGCGCTGGTGCACGATTGGCCCCCGGGTCTCCTGTATGCTTTTCCTCCCTTTCCCCTGATTGCAAAGTTTCTGCAGAAAGCCAACAACCTTCAGAGGACGATAATCCTCATTGCCCCATTCTGGTCTCGTCAAATTTGGTTCCCCTTTCTATTGCATCACCGCATTCGGGGACCTTGGATGCTGGACCCAGAGCCAGATCTACTGACTCACTCGTCAGGAGTTCCTCACCCATCTCTCGAATCACTCCATCTAGCAGCTTGGCTGCTCCGCTTCCCTTTCTAGCCAGGTCTGATTCCCTTACACCGGCAGTTCAGGATATATTAGTGGCTTCTCATAAAGCTTCCACTACAAAAACCTACACCAGTAGATGGAAGCGTTTCATCTTCTGGGCTAATTCACATCATTTGGACCCTGTTATAGCTCCGTTGAACAAGATCTTGGAGTTTTTGACACAATTGTTCCATGAAGGAGCTTCTCCTGCCACTTTAAGAGTGCAATTGGCTGCCATTTCTAACTTTCATGTGGAAGAATGTGGTGCGCCTGTTATGGCCCACAGACTTTGTAAGGCTTTTTTAAAAGGATCCTTTCATATCAGACCACCAGTTAGAATTCCTACATCACCTTGGAATCTGAACCTCTTACTTTCTAAATTGATGTTGCCCCCCTTTGAGCCAGCCTCAGTTTGCCCATTGAAATTTTTATCGTGGAAAACTCTATTCCTGGTGGCCATTACATCCGCTAGGCGAGTGTCTGAGCTTCAGGCTTTCTATTAAACACCCTTATTTAATTTTCCACTCTGACAGAGTATCCCTTCGCACTAATCCATCCTTTCTCCCCAAAGTTTGCTCTACTAATAATATTAATCAGTCCATTGAATTACCCACCTTTTTCAAAAATCACTCTAATAGGTTAGAGTATATGTTGCACAAATTGGATGTCCATAGACAACTCAGGTTTTATTTGGATAGGACAAAAGATCACAGGAAATCTGATCAACTGTTTGTAGCCTTTGCTGACAGCAGGAAGGGTGTAGCAGTTACTAAACGAACTCTTTCCAAATGGCTAACTGATTGTATCACACACGTTTATGAGGCTTCTAATCAAACCTTATCGGTCAAACCTAAAGGACATTCTACGAGATCAGTGTCTACATCCTTAGCTCACGCAGCTCGCTTACCATTAGACACGATTTGTGCGGCTGCTACTTGGGCTAAACCGCATACTTTTATCTCTCATTACAAAGTGGACAGGGTTTCTAGGGATAGGGCAACCTTTGGTTCTACTGTGCTCAAGAACGTTCTCCCGTGAGTTCCTCAGGATCATGGAGCTAGGGACGCTACCCATGTGTAAGAACAAAGGCGAGATTGAACACTCTCACATATAGAAGTTATGTCCTTACCATAACGTTCCACGTGGAGTGTTCATCTCGCCTTTGTTCTTACATTCCCACCCTTCCCACCCTTAGGAAGAACGTTCAATTTGGTGCCTGGTCTGGAGTATTCTCCTTCTGCATTGCAGTTGTTGTATTGTAGATACACTTGTGTATATATATCTATGTATATATGTATATAGATGATCCTATGATTATGTAAATTTTGGTATGAGTGTGCTCTCTATGGCTGGCTTGCTTGCAAACTAGATCTGAGGTAAAGGCAGAGAGGGATTGTGGGTATTAGGTGATCTCGAGCTTCTTCTCGATGCAGAGCTTGCAAGCGGCCGACACGGAGCCGAGGATCGGCTCCGAACCCATGTGTAAGAACAAAGGCGAGATGAACACTCCACATGGAACGTTATGGTAAGGACATAACTTCTATTTTCTGAGATTGAAGAAATTCAGGAAAATATTACTATTTTGTTTTGACTTGTCTAATAACTGTTTCGCACTTTGAACTGCACGTTCTGCCCAAACCATTTGACTGCGGGTACTCAGGACAACTCGTGACATGATTAAAGTCCCATTCTTCAGCAAGTCTTTTGAACTGTTGGCTTGTAAACTGCGTGCCATTGTCAGAAATAACTTTCATCTTAGTAATGACAGTACTGAATGTTAGGTTGGGAAGTAAGCTAATCTCGAACCAATTGGAGTAACGGTCTACTAACACCATATCATGTAGACCATTTCACTCGAAGATGTTGGTGGCTACTGGCGACCAAGGTAGTTCTGGAATCTGGTTTAGCTAAAGTGGTTTCTTCTGTTGATGTGCCTTTGTACTATTACACATTGAACAAGGTAAAAGTGCTGTGTCTATGTCTGGTGATATAGAAGGCCAGAATACTAGTCGTCTCTCCCTTCTTTTGGTAGAGTCTGTTCCTGGGTGACCACGATGCAAAATAGTAATGTACTCTGCTTGCAAGGACTTTCATCTCTGTATGGAAAATAAGGTTGCACTTCTTGAGGTAAACTAGATTGCTTTGACGGCCATCCTTGATTAAGTGGTAAGCTTTTGTAAAACTGGATCTGTGGCTGTGAGATCTCTCATCTCATCAAGATGTGTGGAAGAAAACATTTTCACTTCCATGACTTCAAAATCAAGGTTCTCATTCTCATGCTGTTCTGTGTTTTCTGGGTGGTCTGGATAAGGTGTCAGCAAAATAGTTTGCCTTTTTTGTAGACAAGATTGAAATTATACTTTTGAAATCTCAGCATCATACATTACAGTTGGGCTGGAGCTGAATGCATAGGCTTTCTTAAGATAGTGACTAGAGGTTGGTGGTCTCTTTCGATCTGGATAGGTCTACCATAAACATAATCATGGAACTTAGGACATGCAAACACAATTGCCAAAAGCTCTTTCTTGGTCTGGGCATACTGCATTTCAGGTTGGGTAAGAATTCTCAGTACATAGGCAACAGGTTGATCCTCTTGTAGAATGACTGCACCAAGACCAAATTTTGAAGCATCACAGGAAAGTGTAACTGGTTTGTGAACATCGTAATATCTGAGAGCTGGTGGGCTTTCAGTTCTCTGTTTCAGGACATCAGATGCTTTTTGGTGTTGCTCTAACCAAGTCCAGGATACATCTTTATTTGTCAGCTCACTAAGTGGTGCTGATAATTGGCTCAAGTCTGGAATGAACTTGCCTAGGTAGTTGACCGTGCCAAGAAAACATTGCAGGGCTTGAACATTGGCTGGAGCTGGCATCTCGAGAATGGCTGTTTGCTTTGAAGGATCTGGTCGTAGGCCTGAACTGGTAAATAAATGACCAACATAAGTGACCGCCATAAGTAACTTCTGGTAGCCTGAATTTGCATTTTTGTGGATTGAGTTTAATTCACTTGATGTGCTTTTTCTAGAACTTTTCTGAGGTTTCTGTCATGCTTTGCTTCACCATTACCTCTGTTAGTATGCCTACTATAGTAGCACAAGGATACACAGAAAAAATTTGCTCCATTGCACTTTGAAAGACTTCATTTGCAGAATTTATCCCAAATGGCATTCTCAAAAATCTGTCCTTGCCAAACGGAGTACCGAACGTAGTTAGCAATGATGATTTTTTTTGTCGAGCTGAATTTGCCAAATTAACTCTTTGCATCTAAGACGGAAAAAACAGTGGCATTTGACATCAAGGCTGCGAGTTCAACTGTGCACATTGGATGATGAGGTCTTTTTAGCGCTTTGTTCAAATCTCGTGGATCAATGCATATTCTGATGTCATCTAAGCTTTTCTTATGAGCTACCACCATGCAAGATACCTACTCAGTTGTAGTTGCAACTGGACAAATCACACCTTGTTGCACCATTTTATCTAACTCTGTTTTGACTCTGTCCCGCTTGGCTATTGGAACTTTTCATGCTGGCCTAACTGGACATACCTCTGGGTCTAATTTCATGGAGTACACAACTGGAAGCTTCCCTAGTTTGTCTTTGAAAAGATCAGCATAGATAGAAAACATGTTCTGGGTGAAATTAGAGTAGTGTTCTTTTAAGCTAACATGGTGAACTTCCTTATTAAATGAAAGCAATCCCGTTTTCAAATGGTCTCTGAGCCCTAATAATGACTGGATGTGCCTCTTGACCACATAGAACAACAAGTTGCAGCTTTTTCCAGCAGAGTAACATGAAAGTAGTACTGAGCCTTCAGTTAGAATTTCTTCACCTCCATAAGCAACAAGCTTCACACACCTTCCCAAATCAAACCTTTTACTGTTACACACACTAGCGAATGTTTCTGCTGACATAGCATTGCACTTGCAACTTTGAGCTCTGTGGGTTTGCCATTTATCTGAATTGTACAAAATACTTCATTCTTTGCCCTTAAATCTACTGCATTGACTGTTTCTTGAGGCACTGACACACTATCAACATTGAGTAGGGTTGCAGCTCTCTAATTGATCAACTGCATCCTTTTAATGAAAGAATGTTGGCCTTTTGATTTACAAAACCTTTTGAAATTATTTCATTTATTTAATTTGTGGCATTGCTGACCAAAAACTAAACATTTTTCCCTTTTAGATTCATGGCTTCCAGCACAATTACAACAGTTGGCGGGAAAACTAGGATGTCCTTCAAGGATGCATCTGCAGTCCTAACAAATGGGTTGTCCTGGCCTCAGGCAGCCCTTCGGTCGGCCGGATTCCAAAGTCTGGGTCTGGCCTCGGCTGATGTCGCACTTCACCCGACGTCATAGCTGCAGTTCAGCGGGTATAAAGGCATCAGCCGACGCCATTTTCCTCAGTCTTTCTTGCCGCGTGGCGCCCGAAGCAGAAGCTGTTCAAGTGCCGGTCGGTCAGAACCAGAGATTGCTACTACCGAAGACTTCTAAAAAGCTAAGTACCCCGTTGGGGACTCTTTCTTGCCTCAGCCGATGTCAGAAAAAGTGAATAACTGTTTAACTTGTGGGAAACAAATACCTCATAAAGATTTCCACTCTTACTGCTTACCTTGTTTAGGCCCAGACCACGACGTAGCAGCCTGTCTAGCCTGTGCTTCTTTCAACCGAAGGACACTTAGACGTCGGTGGGAATTTGCTGAGGAGTTTTTCGGCTCCACTTTTGCTTACAACATGCCGTCGGAAACTCCAACTACACAATTAGCTAAAAAGTGCAAGGAAAAGGACCGACACTCGCGGTCCGCGGTTTCGGCCGAAACCGCGGTTAAGTCAACCGCGAGTGTCTCGGTTTTGGATGAAACCGAGCCCTCGGTTCTTCCATCGGCCGAAAGCTTGCCTCCCACCGAGGCCTCATCCAGCATGGCTGAATCTGCTACTGAAATTCCACCTGCTCTTACCGGTTCACAGGATTTCTCTGATACTATCCCTTTAGATATATCCACTCCTGCACGTGGAGCTGCTAGGCCCCCTGCATCCATGTCGATTAAGGCTTTTGCCAGGGCTAAAGCAGCAAAATCAACCAAGACTGTGCCTATTAAGACCCCCTCTCTCAGGCCTAGCTCTAGTACTCAAATGCTTAATCTAGCCGAGGATCTCATTTCTTTGATCAGGGGATCCCAACCTCACCCTGACAGGGCCTCTCACCCACCTCCAGAGAAGAGGCCTAGAGCAGAGCCCCCTGAGCCAGTTTCTTCAGATTACTCTTCTGATGATACAGAAAATACAAACCCTCCAGAAGGCCCTTATTCTCCTTATGAGGACTCTGATGCAGAAGACTCCATTCCTTCTGCCTCTCCCCCTGAGGAATTTTCTTTTGGGGAAACCTTGCATGCTATGAGGGAACTATTTCAATGGCAGGGCCAGGATTTTTCAGACTCTAGGAAAAGGCTTAGGACCTTTTTGCATTTGCCACAGCACAGGCCTTTAGCCATTCCTCCAGTACTTACTGTTGTGGATGATGCATTTAATGATGCTTGTACTGCCCCTGATTCACTTCCTCCGGCCCCTGCTAAGCCCGACAGGTACTACAGGGTTCCGGACACACATTATCATTTGTATAAGGCTCCTTTTGCAGATCCTGAAACTATTTCACAGGGACCCAAGGCTGTAGCAGCTACCTCTGCCAAAAACCCTCCCTCTGAAAGGGAATTTAGGGCCTTAGAGAGATGGGGTAAAAAAGTTTATACTTCTGCTACTCTTTCGGCTAGGGCCTTAAACTGTCAATTCCACATGATTCAGTATCAGGAATTTATGTTAGACCAGTTAACTAAAAAAACTGTCCTCGCCTGAACCATTAGACAAAATGTCTCTTCAGGAAATGGTACATAACATACAGCAGGTCAGTAATCATTCCTTAAAATGCGGCTATGATGCACTGGAGGCTTCCTTTAGATCAGCTATGACTGGTACAGTGATCAGAAGGCATGCATGGTTAAAAGAGCAGTCCTTACCAGACCATGTAAAATCAAAGCTCCTAGATGCTCCCATGGATAAGCATAATTTGTTTGGCTCACCTGCACAGCAGGTGCTGAAGAAGGTGGAAGAGAAAGCAAAATCTGTCCAGACAGTCAAGGATTTCTTACAGGTCCAGCCTCCAAGGTTTAGTAGGAACTGGCCTTCCAAGAATTGGTCCTTTCCAGACACCACCGGAGCACAGAGAGGCAGGAATAGGCGCCCAAGAGGCAGGGGTCAATCCAGAGGTGCCTACAGGGGACGTCAGTGGCAGCCTAACAACCAGCGAAGTACTGCCACATATCCAGCCACTACCACTTCCACAGGACAATCACAGTGACTTGGCTCTGAGACCGCCTACCAGGGAACAACTAGATGCACCCTTAGGCGGAAAGCTAGCCTTATTTTCAGTAAACTGGCATTACATCACAGGAGACAAATGGATTTTACAGACAATAGACAAAGGTTACAGGTTTCACTTCCATACTCTACCAAAGGAAGAGAGGAATGCCAAACCTACCTCCAAATCAAAAGACAAAAGCTCTAGAACAAATAGACAACTTAATAAGGATGAGAGCTATAGAAAAGGTACCGTCTATGGAACAAGGGCAAGGATTTTACTCCAGACTTTTCCTGGTGCCAAGAAAAG
Source organism: Protopterus annectens (assembly GCF_019279795.1). NCBI lineage: Eukaryota > Metazoa > Chordata > Ceratodontiformes > Protopteridae > Protopterus > Protopterus annectens. The sequence goes on along the minus strand of NC_056727.1, from coordinate 535,398,026 downwards.
AAAACCAATGGAGACCTATTCTAGACCTGTCCGCTCTGAACACATATCTCATTGTTCCAAAATTCAAGATGCTGACCCTACAGCAGCTTCTTCCCATGCTGGGCAAGGAGTCTTGGCTGGTAACTCTAGATCTCAAGGAGGCATACCTGCATGTCCCCATACGACCAAATTGCAGAAGATACCTCAGATTTCTTGCAGGATCAGAGCATTATCAATTCTCAGCATTGCCCTTTGGCTTATCTACTGCCTAGAGTATTCACGAAATGCCTGGCATCAGTAATTGCTCATTGCAGGCTCCAGGGAATTCAAATTTACCCTTACCTGGACGACTGCCTGTTACAAGCGGACAACAAAAACAAATTAGCAAAAGATTTGAAAAAGGTCATTCATCTGCTACAAGCCCTGGGATACACAGTCAATATAAAAAAGTCAAGGCTGATACCATCCCAGAGGATAACTTTCTTGGGTGCAGAACTGGACACATCAAATCAAATGGCATCCCTCACAGCAGAAAAGCAGAAGCACCTTCCTCTCTATTTCATGGCATTAACAAAGCAAAACCAGCTAACAGCAAGGAAAGTCCTGCAAGCCCTGGGTTACATGGCATCCTGCATAATATTGATTCCACATGCCAGACTACATATGAGGAAGTTGCAATGGTACCTAAGGAATTTATGGTCTCAGTACAAGCACAGCCTAGAAACCCAAATTCCAATAATTCCATGCCTGAAGCAAGAATTCCAATGGTGGGCTCAGGCCTATCAATTGAACAAAGGACTGCCCTTCCACAGCCCTCAACCAAGCCAGACTATCACCACGGACGCCTCAGACCTCGGTTGGGGGGCTCACATGCTGGACAAGTGCATTCAAGGCTTATGGACTCAAGACCAGCTGAACCTACACATAAATCAAAAGGAGATGCTGGCAGTAAAACTGGCAATTCAGACATTCAGACCGTTTCTTCAACAGGGTCAATTGCTGATAAGGACGGACAACACCACAGTTATGTGGTACATCAGCAAACAGGGAGGCACACATTCATACTCTCTATGCCGGATGGCAATGGACCTCTGGAATGTGGCCCTGAGCTTCAACATTCAGCTCCTGGCAATATTTGTACCAGGAAAAGAAAATATACTAGCAGACATCCTAAGCAGAACTACCACGGATGCCCACGAATGGATGCTGCATCCAGACATCTTCAAATCCATTACAGGGAAATGGGGACTACCAGAAATAGACTTATTCGCATCGCCACACAACCACCAATTGAAAAAATTCTGCACAAGGACATACCACCCTCTGGCCTGGAAGGTGGACTCCCTATCTTTCAGTTGGGAAAACCTGACAGCATATGCATTCCCACCTCTTCCTTTGATGCACAAGGTGCTATTGAAGATCAAAGAAGACCGCCCAAGGATCATCCTGATAGCTCCAGACTGGCCGAGGCAGCATTGGTACCCATTACTGAGGAGTATGTCTCGGGAACAAATATGGCCTCTGCCCCTAGTTCCCTTACTGCTAACACAGAACAACTTCAAAACCCTGCATCCAAACTTGAAAACGTTGCAGCTAGCTGCCTGGAACATTGCATAAGACAAAATAACCCAGATTTATCTCAAAGGGTTAAAGACATTATCTTGGAGGCTCGCAGACCCTCAACAAGGAAAACTTATTCAGCAAAATGGAAAAGATATCTCATTTGGAGTGCAGCTAAAGGAGAAGATGTGTCACTGGTAAACATGGCTAACATCCTGGAATACTTGGCAGAACTTTTCCACAATGGCCTGTCCTATTCTTCCATTAAGATTCATGCATCAGCTATTTCAGCAGAATACAACATGGACCCTCCAGTCTTCTCTCATCCTCTACTCAGGCAGTTTCTGAGAGGAATTAAAAATGTAAAGCCACCAAGGAAGCCACCATTGCCCGCATGGGACTTGAACTTTGTGCTGGAAAATTGACACTCCTCCTTTTGAGCCAGCAGCAACAGCAGAATTACAGTACTTATCATGGAAAACTGCTTTCCTGCTTGCAATCACTTCAGCAAGAAGGGTTTCTGAATTACAGGCATTAATGGCAGTACAGCCCTTCCTTATCTTCCATCAAGATAGTGTCCATGAGAACTAATCCTACTTTTATGCCAAAGGTGGTCTCCAGGGTATATCTAAACCAAGCTATCCACCTACCTACATTCTTCCCCAACCTACAGAACAGGGGAGAAAGATTATTACATACCTTGGATGTACATAGGCAATTGCGCTACTACCTGGACAGAACCAAGAGCAATAGAAAAACTGACCAGCTACTGGTAGCATATGCAACAGGAATGGAAGGAAAAGCAATTTCAAAACAGACAATCTCAAAGTGGATAGGAAATTGCATTAGATTTTGTTACTCTTACCATGGAAAGACAACTCCAGAAAACATCAGACCTCACTCCACAAGGGCTACAGCCACTACTACAGCTTTTTTACGAGGAGTGGCTACCAAAGACATTTTAGAGGCTGCTACTTGGAGCTCCGTGCATACATTTGCCAAGCATTATAATCTACCCTTATACTCCAGATCCCGAACAGGTTTTGCCACTGCTGTTTTGCAAGGGATCTTAACTACACCATAATCTTATTACCTCCTCCCCCAGTTTGGCTATGGTATTCTACCCATTTGTTAGGACTGCAGATGCATCCTTGAAGGACATAGTACAGTTTTGTACCTACCATAAATGTAGATGTCCGAGAGGTATGCATCTGCAGTCAGGATTACCCACCCTCCTTCCCCTCTGTGGTACTCCTAGGGTATTTGCCCATCTTGAAGCTAGCTGGGGGAATCTATTATGGTGTATTTGTTTGTATATATGTATATACTTATTTCTTTTTGCTCTCTATTGTTTGGAAACATTTGCATTTATCCAAATTTAGCCTTCCTAGAGGGCTCCTGGCATCTGGGGCAAGAAACACTGAGGAAAATGGCGTCGGCTGATGCCTTTATACCCGCTGAACTGCAGCTATGACGTCGGGTGAAGTGCGACATCAGCCGAGGCCAGACCCAGACTTTGGAATCCGGCCGACCAAAGGGCTGCCTGAGGCCAGGACAACCCATTTGTTAGGACTGCAGAGGCATACCTCTCGGACATCTACATTTATGGTAGGTACAAAACTGTACTTTGGGGGCCCATGCTTTGAGTTTGCTGACTCATGCTTTACTGAGACTGCGAACTTTGGAATTTGCTAGAAAGTTCTAGGGTTTACCAGTGAGTACTGCAGGCACTAAAGTTGCTGCCATGTGCTGCATACCGTCAACAGGAGCTCTGCCACTGTGCCTTCCAGAGCTTTTCTCTCCTGTAAGAATATCTGTGAGCTTTTCTGTGAGCTTGTATATCTGACAAATCTCAGTGGCCTTATTCAAAGATAAATCACTGTCATGAAGCAAAATCTTTCTGACAGTATCATCTTTAATACCACACACAAGTCTGTCTTTTATCAACTCATCCTTAAGTCACCAAATCTGCACATTTTAGCCTTATTTCTCAGATCAGTTATAAATGCTGCAAAACTTTCACTGGCGTTTGATTTCTTGTGTAAAATAAGTGCCTTTCGTATTGTAACATTTGTCTAGGGGTTACACGTTTCGCTAAATTTAAGCACTTGGGGTACTCCCTTCCCTTAGCCAGTACAACAGTATGATGGTTTTCCCCCTCTCCGGTATACATAACGTGCATACACAAATGAACGTTCCCTTTCTATGGCTTCTAACCCAGCCAAATTAAGCAGAATAAATGCCTTTGTACGGTCATCTTTATCAGAAAATGCAGCCTGTATGGAAATGTACTCTTGCTCAAGCACTCTCCATTTCTCAGCTATATTATTGTCAAGTACAAGTACACTGGGTTTTTGAAATTTGTCTGCCATGCCCACAAAGTATGCACAAACACACTGAAAATATGGCCCTTGTAATTATGTACCAACAAACTGTACTGTGAGCGTGTAATAATATTCAAATGCACAATAAACTTTGAAATACTTTACTTTGCGAAATATACACTGTAATGGCTGTATTCTGCAAAATAACTTTGCTGTCATACTGCACAAACATTTCTGATAACTCCGATGTCTTTGATTAATATGTAAAATGCTTGCTTTGCAAAATGTGGTCATTTCCCTGTATTTTATTCATTTTATGCAATTCGGACTTTGTTTCAAACATTTTCTGTAGTAATTTAAATATTTTATCAATATCGTAGGTATCAGTTTATGCGAATGTTGTATAGAACATTCTGTATGCCTTGTTTTATATTTTGCGAATAAGAAATAGTGCTGAGCAAGTTTTAATACTTGAAATTAGTTTCTGACCTGTTTTACAAAGTTTGCACATTTTAGGGATGATTCACTCCTCTATGTTCCACCAGTTCCAAGCAAGTGCCTTAAGTAGTTTTAGCCATGCCCTTTAGACATGCTGCTTTTGACACCATGTCACTCGTCCTTCTATAACATAAATGACGAGCAGGCGGGGTATTTCAGTTAGATGCTTTAATGCACAGAAACGCATCAGGATGGGTGTCAGCATCATAAAATATAAAGTGGATAACAGACAGGTCTTTACATACATGCTTACATCTCAACAGCTAAGTACAAAATGGCATTCAGGCTCGCACGTGCACACTATTTATACACTTGTGCAAGCCCTTGGATAGCTTCTTAAAGGTACCTACACACACTGATTTACACTAGCTATATGCCAGTAAGGCAGTGAGTTCTACAGACGCCTACTGTTACAGATAAGTAGTATTCGTGCAACTATACTTTACTCAGGAGGAAACGCGTGTCATAGACTAATACAAATACCACTCAAGCAGTCGATCCCCACCAGGGCATAAGCAGACCCTTTTTATGGACAATTAGCCCACTGGTCCAGCCACCCCTCAAAATGGGAGGATATTCTCCTGGGCAGCACAAATCCTCAAGAACAAATTCCCCTTCACCTTTGCTTGGCCTCTTAGTAATGAACTGAACTCAGCCTGATGTTCTTCGTGTTTCACTGATGCAGTCATTACATTTGGGTAAGGTTGCTCTGTCGGCCTGATTAACAAAGTCTTTGGTCCTGCGTCCGTTGCTGTCCCTTCTTCCATGACGTCAGGTCGTCAGGGGTATAAAACATGCAGCCGATGCCATTACATCAGTCTTTCTTGCCGTGCGGTGCCCAAAGCAGAAGCAGTTCGCAAGTGCAGGTCGGCCCACTCCAGAAATTTTCGTTTTCGAGTTTGAGCCGAAGTCTTCAACTTAAGGCTAAGTACCCCGTTGGGGGAAACTTTTTCTTGCTCCTTACCGATGTGAGTAAAAGTTAATAATTGCATTACCTGTGGAAAGCAAATACCTCATAAAGATTTTCATTTTTACTGTATTCCTTGCGTAGGCCCTGACCACAACGTAATCAAACCACCTTGCTGTCGGTTTGTGCTTTATTTAATCAGCACACATTTTTGCCTTTAAATATTTCGGTTCTCTGTTTAATTATTCAGAAATGACGTTGGTTAGCCATCCGACTACCAGAATTCCGAAAAAATGCAAAGAAAAAGACAGGCCGTCGAGGTCCAAAACTGCCGATGACGCTTCTCTTAAGCCAGTCGCCAGTTCGCCGGTACTCAGTGAGACACTTTTGCATCCCCTGATACCCGCTACTTCTGACTCGCAGGCCTCTACTGAGACCCTTTCTGAGTCTGGTATGCCACGAGATGCTTCACCTATGGAACCCCCGGTTGTCTCTACCTTGGATGGGTCCGGAGCCGCTGTGCAGGCACTGGCTTCTGAGGGTGTATTCAGGCCTGTAGACTTGCATATTAAACAGACTTCACCTTCTATTCTAAGGCCTAAATCTCAATCTATGTCTAAAAAGCCGATGCCCAGGCCACATGTTCAGGCCCATATGCCTAAAAAACAAATGATCAAAATGGCTGAAGATCTAATTACTCTAATCAAGGGTAGTCAACCCCCCCCCCCCCCAAGAAGCCTAGAGCTGAGTTTGATTATGAATCTTCTGATCAGGTTTCTGTTTCTTCTGACTCTTCTAATGACCTGGATTTATCCATACCTAGTTATGAGGATTCTGATGCAGAGGATTCCATTCCCTCCCCGTGGACTTTTCTTTTGGGGAAACTTTACATACCATAAGGGAGCATTTCCACTGGGAAAGTCAGGAATTTTCTGAATCTAAAAAGAGGCTTTGGGATTTCCTTCTACCTCCGCATAAGCCTTTGGCTATACCTCCTGTACTAGACATTGTTGATGTGTTTTTGGAATCCAGTATGGCCCCTGATTCCCTGCCTCCGGCTCCTAGTAAACCTGACAGATACTACAGGGTTCCTGAGTCCCACAAGTTACTTTTCAAAAATCCTGTTGCGGATCCAGGGGCCCAAGGGCATTAAGGCTTATACTGCTAAAAATCCTACCCCTTCTGATAGAGACTCCAGGACGCTGGATAGATGGGGTAAAAATGTTTATACTTCTGCAGCCTTGGCAATCAGGGCTTTAAACTGCCAATTTCATATGCTACAATAGCAACAGCATATTGTGGGACTGCTTAAACAGAAAATTATGTTGATTTCTGACTGTGGAAAATAAAGATTTACAGGATTTATTGCATTCTGATGAAAAAGTTGGAAAACATACTTTGCAATGTGGTTTTGATTCTTTAGAGGCCTCTTGCAGGGCTGCTGTTACTGGATCTGTGCTTAGAAGGCATGCTTTGCTTAAGGAGCAATCTCTGCCTGATCATGTTAAACCAAAATTGTTGGATGCTCCTTTAAATCAGGACCGCCTGTTTGGCAGTAAGGCTGAAGAAGTTCTAAAAAAGATGGAAGATTAAGCTAAATCTATGCAAACTGTAAAAGATTTCATACAAGTGTAACCTCCAAGATTTAGTAGGCACTGGCCTACTAAGAATTGGTCCTTTCCAGCTCCTTCCAGATCCACTCAAGCCAAACTCAGACACACCAAAAGCACCAGGTTTCAGTCCCAAGGGCACTCTCAGAACTAAGCAATGGGGGGGCCTCCACTTCCAAATCTGGAAATAACAAGACACCCCCTATGGTAAAAAGTCTCAATGACTTTCCTTTAATATTACCAAGCACTAAACTTTTAGCCGCCCATTTGGGGGAAAGATTGCTCTTCATGCAAAAAACTGGGAACTCGTAACCCAGGACAAATGGGTTTTAAATAGTGTCCCAGGGATACAGATTTCATTTCCACACGTTGCCAACACCAAACGGGTGGCCAGACCTGCCCCCAAATCAGTGGGCAGAGGCTCAGAAACAAGTACTTTCCCTCTTAAACATGGGGGCTATTCAACCGGTACCAGAAGAGGAAAAGGGACAAGGGATCTATTCCAGGCTTTTCCTGGTACCCAGAAAAGACAAATCATGGTGTCCAATTCTGGACCTGTCTACTCTAAACACCTTTCTGGACATTCCAAAATTCAAGATGCTGACTCTTCACCAGTTACTTCCTATGCTAGGCAAGGATGCCTGGTTGGCAACTCTAGATTTAAAAGAAGCTTACCTGCATATCCCAATCAGGGAATCTTGCAGAAGATACCTACGCTTTAAAGCAGGCTACTTGCATTATCAGTTCTCTGCACTGCCCTTTGGCTTGTCTACTGTGCCCAGGGTATTCACAAAGTGCCTGGCTCCAGTAATTGCATTTTGCAGACAAAGAAATGTTCAAATATATCCATACCTGGACGATTGTCTAATTCAGACAGAAAACCAGGCCATACTTATAAATCATCTGGCATTTGTAAAAAGGGTTCTGACTTGTCTAGGGTACACCATAAACGAAAAGAAATCACAACTGGTACCCTCTCAACAGATTACATTCCTGGGTGGGTGCAAGCTTGAATACAACTGCCCAGATGGCTTTCCTCACCCCAAAAAAGCAAATTCATTTAGGAACTTACTTCAAACAAGTGGCCACAAAAACCCTGCTATATCTGCAAGACAAATACTGCAAGCCTTGGGATTCATGGCCTCCTGCATTCTTCTAATTCCATATGCAAGAGTGCATATGAGGAAACCTCAGTGGTTCTTAAAAAGTCTATGGAGTCAACATTGTCACAGCCTGGAAACAATGATTCATATCATACCTTGCCTACGTCTGGAGTTCCTATGATGGGCAGAGACCTGCCACCAAAACAAGGGTCTGCCATTCACACTACCCCCTGCCATCCAAACCCTAACTACAGGCGCATCAGACTATGCATGGGGGGCTCACCTGGCAGGGAAGTGCATTCAGGGCAAATGGAACCCAAATCCAATGCTCCTACATATCAAAAAGAAATGTTCGCTGTACAGAATGCTCTGACCGCCTTAAAGGATTACATTAATCCAGGACAACTAATGGTAAAGACTGGCAACACCTTGGTTATGTGGTACATAAACAAGCAGGGGGGGTACACATTCCTACCCCCTCTGCAGACTAGCCATGGCATTGTGGAACACGGCCTTGAGCTACCAAGTGACAACTACAAGCTCAATTCCTGCCAGGAAAACTAAATACACTGGCAGACGGACTAAGCAGAAATCTCATTTTCCCACATAAGTGGAAACTGGAACCACGGATTTTCAACATGTTGACAAGCAAATGGGGGAGCCCAGACATAGATCTATTCACCTTCCCCCAGAACTAACAGTTGGACAAGTTTTGCACAAGGACTCCTCACAAAAAAGCCTAGAAAGTGGATGCTCTGTCCTTCAGCTGGAAAAAACATTCTACGCCTTTCCCCCTCTGCCTCTCCTCTCCAAAGCTAAAAGTCAAACAGGACAAACCAAAATTGATTTTGATTGCTCCAGACTGGCCACGCCAACACTGGTACCCACTCCTGCGCAGTCTGTCACAAATATCTCCATGGCACCTGCCTCAGACACCTTGCTTACTGTCTCAGCAGGAGAACCAAATTCTGCGCCCTCAGCTCCCAACATTGAACCTTGCAGCTTGGCTAATCACTTAAATTCATCCTTGGCATCCCTCAGCAAACCTGTGATGGATGTCATCTTGGAGGCGAGAAGACCTAGTACTAGAAAATCTTATGCTGACAAATGGAAAAGATTCTGTGCCTGGAACCAATCTTTAGGGATGAGCACAGCAGCGCCCAATTTACCTCAGATTTTGCAATACTTAACTGAGATGCTTCACAAGGGCCTGTGTATTTCCTCTGTTAAAATCCACGCTTCAGCTGTTTCAGCTCACTATAACACAGAACCACCCCTCTTTTCTCATCCCCTGCTCAAACAGTATCTCAGAGGGGCAAAGAACTTGAGACCACCCAGGAGAGCTCCTACCCCTGCCTTGGGACCTTAACTTTGTTTTGGAAAAGCTCACTTTACCTCCTTTTGAGCCAGCTGCTACTGCAGACTTAAAATTTCTTTCTTGGAAAATCGCCTTCCTCTTAGCAATCACTTCAGCTACAAGGATATCTGAATTACAAGCCCTTATGGCAGTGGAGCCTTTCATCATCTTTCATGTGGACAGGGTATCTCTGAAGACCAATCCATCCTTCATGCCCAAGGTGGTTTCCAGTGTGGCTCTTAACCAGTCTATTCATTTGCCAACCTTCTATCCCAATCCACAAAACAAAGGGGAACGGATTCTGCATTCCTTGGACGTGCACAGACAACTTAGATTCTACTTGGACAGAACTAAATTTCGAAGAAAATCTAAACAATTGATATGTGATCCTATCTCGCCTACATTCTGTACTGATGGGCTCGGAGCCGATCCTCGGCTCCGACTCGGCACGCTATGCTATAGAGCGAAGCCTCTTATTGGCTGAGCTATTCTCTATCCCAGGATGCACCACCACTAATCCCCCAGATCTCGTTTGCCGCTTACAAGCTAGGACGTGGTCTCAAACTTGGCTGAGCTAAGTGCTGTTTTTTCTTAAAGTTTTCCTGTCAGGAAATTCTTTATTCTTCACCCAAAAGCTGTTTTAACAGCTATTGTTGTGTATCAGTGTGTTTTTGCTAAAATTTTGTGGTAAATTTGTGTGATTGATTAGGGAAAGGTTTCCGTTTAAGTTAGAGGGGCCTTCCCCTATTCTTTAGCGAGTTTCCTTATTTTTAGGGAGGTCAAGTACCTGTTTAAGTTAGAAGGTTCTTGGCCCTCCTTTTTGGTGTTTGTTGTACTTGTTAATTTTGGCCTTTCTTTAAAAAAAAAAAAAAAAGAAAGAAAAAAAAGAAAAGGTTTTATTGTTAAAATCTTTGTTTACTGACATACATAGTGTTTTTTTCTACTGTTAGTGAGTGGTTTACAGGCATTATGTCCAAAGAACATAGACCCTCAGGATTCAAGAAGTGCACGAGGTGCAATTATAAAATGTCCATCGCCGATGATCACTCCTCGTGCGTGTACAGTTTAGGCGCCAAGCACCTACAGGAGTCTTGCAGCGTGTCATGCTTTTTCCTCTAGGGTCCTCCAAGAGAGGAAGAATAAATTAATCTTGAAAGGGCTTATCAAACCCTCCTTCGAGGAAGCCTTATCTTCCTCTTCCTCTCCAGCTAAGAAAAAGAAAGCGTCGGCTCCGACCAGCCCGTCGGAACCGACTACTAAGAAATCTAGGCAGGCTTCCCCATCGGCTCCACGGACTTCGGAGCCGAGGGCGGAACGGTCTGCCTCGATGCCTCCAGTCTCGACTCCTCTGGTTTCGGAGCCGATGACTGGGGCTTCGAGAGGCGGGTCACCTTCATCGGCTCCACTGATCTTGGAGCCGATGAGGGTTGCCGGCTCAGACTCTTCCCCTTCGGCGCCGAAGCCTTCCTCGGCACCGAGGGAAATTGTTTTGGAATCTCCCTCGGCACTGATACTGGTCGAGTCTATTCGGAGCCGGTCCCCCAGTCCTTCGGAGCCGATGGAGAAGTCGGTTCTGACCCGATCGGTTTCCTCCCGATCTTCCAAGATGTCGGATTCAGACATCGACAGGGTGCTCCTAAGACTGTTTCAGTCTCCTGTATTCCAGAAATTAGTTTCGGCTCCAGCCCATTCGGCTTCGGAGCCGATGGCCCACCCGGTAGTTCTGGTTCCTCCTCCAACAGCCTCAGCACCGTTGGAGCCGGTGCTGGTGGAGCCGATGGAGGTTTTCGGGTCGGCCCCGACCCTTACTCCAACCCCGGCTCTCGAGTCTGAGTTTCGGACGGCCGATGTTTTCGGTTCCGAGCCTTCCTCTCGGTGTGTCGGCTGCGGGGGTACCGTCTACTGTTGTGGCCACGGGGGTTGGACCTTCCCAGGATTCTGGCGGTCCGGCTTTCAGGGCCATGAGGAGTGCATTGGCCAAATCTTTTTTGGCTACCTCCACAGTCTCACCAGCACCGTCCCTACATACGGAGACTGGGTCTTTGGTAGTCCCCCTGTCCGTAGACAGCGGAGCCCTGGGGCCTGAGGTCACCCCCAGTGGGGGTTCCCCCCCTCCTGGAGGTCCCTCTGAAGCTTCTTCAGAGGAACCCCCAAGGAAAAGACCGTGCAAGAGGAAGCACGTCGACTCCCCCGATGAGTCTCTCATGTCAGACACCGATCTTGATGATGCGGAGGGGTCCCCTAAGTCGTCCTCAGATGATGTCTCCTTTGCAGACATCTTGGAAGCCCTCAAACAACGAGGCGGCTGGCATTCCAAACCCCCTTCTGCTGATGAGTCTGTGTTCCTTAAGGCCTTCGGGGCTCAGCCCTCCGCCTCCTGGGTGTCTCCGCCCTTCGACGAGCTCCTAGATTTGATCTGTCAAAGGGCGTGGGAACATCCAGACTCTGTGGAACCGGTGCCTGCTCGCCCAAATAAGTTCTTATCAGCACCCCCAGAGAAGGAGTTTTTGACCAAAGGTGTGGCTGTAGATGCCTTGGTGGTGGCATCTGCTACCCAACAAGATGTAGCAGAGGCTTCGACGTCCGTCCATCCTCCTAATAAGGAGTCTAGGAGCATGGATCGGTACGGGAAGCGCACCCTCAGTTCAGCGGCCTTTACCTTAAGGTGCCTGAACTATTTAACGCACTTCACTAGATTTCAGAGGGATCTGATCAAGGAGCTTTCAGATACCCTCTTGGGTAACCTACCTGAGCAGCTGGCCCAGACGGTTGGCTCTCAGTTGGCTACGCTGTCATCGATATCAAACTCGTCCATGAGGCTCATTTCATATGCGGCCGAGAGGGCGAGTAGAGCGGCCGGTACGGGTATTGCTCTACGGAGGCAAGCCTTGCACCGCCTGTGTCATTTTGAGGAAGCCTTTAAGTCTTCCTTTGCCGACGCTCCCTTTGATGGGTCCTCTTTGTTTGGACCCAAGGTAAAGGACACATTGACCCGCTGCGAGCAAGAAGGTAAGACTTTGACTGCCATAGGGGCATGATTTTCCACTCCCTTTCGGCCTTATCCCAAGGCTAAAAGAGGAGGGAAAATGTGGTTCCGTAAATCCCAGAAGTCTTATCCCTCGCAGCAGGACGATCCCCCTTCTAGAGGCAGAGGAGGGGGAAATTTTTCTGGAAGACGCCGTCCCAGAGGCGGCAGAGGCCCCCGCAACACTGGAGACCGCGAGTCCTTTCGTGTCTCTTCAGCCTTCCACAATCCCTGAAGGATTGCCTGACTGTGCAGCTCCGGAGCCAGTCGGGGTCGCTGAGGCACCTAAAAGCCTGGGAAGGTATCACTCAGGACCGATGGGTGCTTCGAATCATCGCCGGAGGTTACGCCATCCCCTTTTCTCACTCCCCACCTCCGTCCAAGAAAATCCCGGACCCGCCACCCAGTCAACGGAAAATTGCAGCCTTAGAAGTCTCAAAGCTGCTTCAAAAAGGAGTCATCCAACCGGTCCCCGCAGACCAGATCGGATTAGGGACTTACTCAAGATTCTTTTTGGTGCCAAAAAAGACCAGGGACTTGAGGCCCATTTTGGATCTCAGCATCCTAAATCATTCGGTCAAGAAGTCCAAGTTCCAAATGGTCACCTTAAAATCCATTCTCCCACTGCTGGAGAAAGGTGTTTGGATGTACTCCATAGATCTCAAGAACGCCTATTACCACATCCTGGTAGATCAGGCGTCCAGGAGACATGTGCGCTTCAGCTTGGGAGACAGTCATTTTCAGTTCTGCGCACTGCCCTTTGGTCTCACCACAGCCCCCAGGGTGTTCACCAAATGTTTGGCGGTAGTGACTGCTCACCTGAGGAGTCTAGGATTCCAGGTGTTTCCGTATCTGGACGACTGGCTCCTAACTGCCACCTCCAGGCGTCTACTATTGCAGAACCTACAAGCCACAATATCACTAGGCACTTCCCTTGGAATCACCTTCAATTGGCCAAAGTCTGTGTTGCTGCCATCTCAGCGCATAAGGTTCATCGGAGTAGAGATAGACTCAAACCGAATGCGGGTCTATCTTCTTATAGAATGGATACAAACAATACAGGCTCAAGTCAGAGCCTTGCTTCTCAGATCCAAAGCTCCAGCCAGGATGGTCCTGCAGCTATTGGGCTCTATCGGCCACTGTTCTTCTAGCCCCCCTAGCAAGATTGCATATGAGAATTCTCCAGTGGCTTCTTTCGACACAGTGGTCCTCTCAGGATCTCCCTCTTAGTCACCTCATACGGATCACGGAAACCTGCAAACGGGACCTTCGCTGGTGGCTGGTGCCCTCCAATCTGGATCAGGGACGACCCTTTGTTCCACCTCCTCCTATGGCCACTTTGACTACGGACGCCTCCCAGATGGGGTGGGGGGGGGCATTCCCTGGGCAGGTCAGTCCAAGGCAAATGGCATTCAGAAGAGAGTCTCCTTCATATCAACATTTTAGAAATGAGGGAGGTGCTTCTGTCTCTACAAGCCCTCCACGATTACCTCCCTCAGGGCGTAATTGCCATTCACTCCGACAACATGTCAGTAGTCTGGTATCTGAACAAGCAGGGAGGGACCAGATCCTACCCTCTTTGCAGAGAGGCCATGAGAGTTTGGGAATGGGCAGTGGCGACCAGACGTTTTCTGGTAGCAACTCCTATCCCTGGCAAATCCAACGTGATAGCCGACAGACTAAGCAGAACTATCCTCACGAGTGGTCTCTGAACGATGCAGTGACAACTCAGATCTTCAGCAGATGGGGAACTCCTTGTTGCGACCTCTTCGCAACCCCGCTGAACGCGAAGTGCAGAAAAGTTCTTCTCTCTCACTCCAGCTCCGGGGGAGAGTCCTATGGACGCATTAGCCCATCCTTGGCCCACCGGCTTGCTATACGCCTTCCCTCCAGTTCCCCTCCTTCCCAGAGTGATCCAAAAGGCGTCTCACTTGGGGAGCAAAATGATCTTAGTTGCCCCTTACTGGCCTCGTCTGGTATGGTTCCCCTATCTTCGGAAATATGCACTGGACGGTCCATAATTCCTGGATCAGATCCCAGACCTGTTAATTCATCAGTCGGGACAACTCCATCAGTCCCTTCACACTTTGAAGTTAACAGCTTGGCTCCTCCTCTTCCGACTATAGTCAGGAATCATACCTTAGACCCGGAATTCATACATATCTTATCGGCCCACAAGTCTGCCACTAAGAAATTGTATACTAGCAAATGGAAGAGATTTGCTATTTGGGCTCAACTCCGGGGTCTGGATCCCATCACTGTTCCTGTACCGGAAGTCCTGAAATTTCTAACTTCCCTATTTAATCAAGGTTCTTCAGTCTCTACCATCAAGGTCCAATTGGCAGCTATTTCCAATTTTCATGAATCTATAAACCCACCTTTAATGAGCAACAGATTGTGTAAAACCTTCATGAAAGGTGCTGCGCTTTTACGACCTCTGCTTTCTCATCCTGCTCCTCCGTGGGATCTCGATGTGGTATTACGTGCCTTAACCTCCTCCCCCTTCGAACCGGCAGCAACATGTGATTTGAAATTTCTATCTTGGAAAACTGCCTTTCTGGTCGCGATTACTTCTGCCAGAAGGGTTTCAGAGCTTCAAGCTCTATCTGTAAAACCACCGTACCTGTTTTTTCACAAAGATAGAGTATCCCTCAGGCCTAATCCATCCTTTGTCCCTAAAGTTTGTTCCAGTTTTTGCCTGCAACAGTTATTAGAACTTCCAGTTTTCTTTCCAAAGTACTCAAACAAAGCGGAATACATCTTCCACACATTGGATGTTCACAGGCAATTGCATTTTTATTTAGACAGGACCCAACAAACAAGGAAAACAGATTAATTGTTTGTGTCCTTTTCGGATAATAAATTGGGCAAAGCCATCACAAAGGTCACTATTGCCAAATGGATCAGGGACTGTATTAGTCGAGCTTATTCCTCTTCTAATAAAGAGCTTACCACCTCTGTCAAAGCTCACTCTACAAGAGCTATGGCTACTTCAATAGCATTCCATTCTAAGCTTGCCATTAGTGACATTTGTGCTGCGGCTACGTGGTCTTCCCCGCACACTTTCATTTCCCACTACAAATTGGATGTGGCATCTCGGGGGCAAGCTTCATTTGGTTCCACAGTGCTCAGGAGTGTTTTCCAGTGAGCCACCCAGGATTTAGGTGCTAGGGACGCTGTCCCATCAGTACAGAATGTAGGCGAGATAGGATCACATAACATCTTTTAGTTATGTACTTACCATAACTTTAGATGTTTGGGATCCATCTCGCCATTCTAATAACCCACCCTCCTTCCCCCTGCCTTGGAGATCAGAAGAGATCGGACGGTCCGAATTCTATTGTTTCATCTTGAAACATCTGGCAATGTTATATAAACAGTTATGTGTGTGTGCATGAATGCGGACAAACAAGATCTGGGGGATTAGTGGTGGTGCATCCTGGGATAGAGAATAGCTCAGCCAATAAGAGGCTTCGCTCTATAGCATAGCGTGCCGAGTCGGAGCCGAGGATCGGCTCCGAGCCCATCAGTACAGAATGTAGGCAAGATGGATCCCAAACATCTAAAGTTATGGTAAGTACATAACTAAAAGTTAGTGGCGTTTGAGGCAAAGGGGAAGGCTATTTCAAAACCATTTCTAAATGGATAAGCCATTGCATTCATTTCTGCTATAAGCACCATGGAAAACCTATCCCCCAGGGGGTCAGATCTCATTCCACCAGGGCTGCATCTACTTCTGCAGCCTTTATCAGAGGTGTTCTTGCCAGGGATATTCTAGAAGCTGCTACCTGGAGTTCAGTACATACTTTCACCAAGCATTATCATTTACCAATTTTCTCTAAATCCAGAGCTGGCTTTGCCACTGCAGTCTTGCAGGGCCTTATAGCTGGTCCTAATGCTGTATAAATCCATCATCCCAACCATAGCTTTGGGAATCTACCCAAATGTAATGACTGCAGCAGTGAAACACGAAGAATATAGTACAGTTGTATACACTTACCATAAATGTAGATGTTCAAGTGTATTCACTGTTGCAGTCCTGGTTACCCTCCCTCCAGCCCCCTGTTTTTCTCTTACTATATCTCTACTTTCTTTTACTATGCTTAAAAGCCTTTTTGGTGTATTTGATTTTGGTTGGAGGTATATTTTTGTGTTTTAATTTTTTTGCTCCCCATTTGTGGGGCACCTGACATCTGGGGCAAGAAAAACTGATGTAATGGCGTCGGCTGCATGTTTTATACTCACTGACGTCATGGAGGAAGGGACAGCAACCGACGCAGGACCCAAGACTTTGTTAATCAGGCCGACTGAGGGCAACCTGCCATCAGATTACCCAAATGTAATGACTGCATCAGTGAATACACTCTAACATCTACATTTATGGTAAGTGTACACAACTGTACTTTGTGCATGCTGCAATACAGTTGTTACCTAATAAAAACGAGCTTCTGTGCTTGTTCAGTAAAGTATTTAAAGGAAATATGAGCACCCATCTTTCATTTAGGGTTGCCTTGCCCAATTATTTCTGTAAAGTCAAACACCAGCTTAATGAGTACCGTTGTCATAACTCAGTAAATTTAGACTTCTGGAAAATTCTTTATCACACAAAAATTTAAATAATGTTTTTGAATTATTCCTGTAAAGAGCAGAATGAAGATATTTTTTGATAAGTGCAGTATAGCTACTGCATTTCCATGCTGTGCATGACAGTGCAGTAACGTATAAGAAAGGAATTAAAATAAGTCCCACAGTGGTGGTTAACCTTTTTTGTCAAGTTAAATATTTAACTGTTTTCATCACAATATACTGTAGCAGGCCAGGGTTGTTCAGACAACTTGGAGGATAGTCTAAAGTCCTGCAGTATTTCATGTGTACATTTTAGAGCTGCATAGAGAGAGACCCTGACCAGCACCATTCATAACATCTGCAAACTGATTTGTTCCGGTAGAACATAAGAATGTGAAATATGATAAATAGTTACTTAACCTCATGAAACTGGGCTTTAACTGATTGAACAGACCAGTCTTTGTTCTGAATGCACTGTTCTTTCACATATATCCGGGTCTTTCCAGCTGCTGTAAGTGATTCAAAGTCTGCTCTTTGACCTATAAAAACTGGAGCAGCATCAAAATATTTCACAGTTGACAGTCAGTCCTGATACCTGTAAAAGTGTACGCTATTGGTTTCCAAATTAATGCAGTTTGTCAGACGAGCACACCACTGGCCCAAACTGTCTTCCATACAAGATGTACAGTCCAAACCATACTTTCTTTACACCCCAGAACTCCAGTCACACCAATTTTATTTCTTGCTGTGTCCTCTTATTCAGCCAACTTTGAAGTGAATGTTACTAGCTTCACCTAGGCATTATCGTCTTGCTTTTGCTTCATTTTTCTTTGTGTGGACAAAATGGCATGTGCCTTATTTGTAAAGCAGAGTATCCATTTTAGCACCACTGTCCTGTATTTTAGCCATAAGTATCAACTTTCTTAGGACAGTGTGTGTGTGTGTGTGTCTTTCGGCTTTTCCCGGTTAGGGGTCGCCACAGCGGAACTCCAGTCCGCTAATGATTGGCAGTAGAGTTTTACATGCTGGCTTGCCGGGCCTAACGCACAACCTTCAAAGAAGGAACGCCCATTCACGCATGTCGTCACACAGTAGACGCTTTAACTGAGAATCGAACGGGCAACGTCTAACTGTGAGGCGACAACGCTACCGCAGCACCACCACACATAAACAGCAGTAAATGCAACTTTGGCTTCCTATCATTGTACAAAAAAAAAACATACTTAACTGCTCAACTTCAGAAAACGTACTGTTTCATGAAATACTGAAATCAGCACCTTTTGCAGTTCAGAAAAATGTCTCCAGAGGTGCCTGTACCACTACATCCTAGTACCTTCTCTGCACCAATAGCCTCCATCAGTAGGGCTTCCATGTATATGGCTCACAAGAATCTCAGAAGTACCCAAGGAATCCTCAAAAAACACAGATAACAAGCCAAAATCTCATTAGCAGTCAATCTAATTCTTAACTGTATCATTAGTTTGGATGAAATTAAAAAGTGTTTACAAGTTTATAATAAACCATGGGAGTGATGGGGAAAGATGCTGTTCTGTACAAAGCACTGGTTTGTAATGGTTTTTGCTCATAATTATTTTCAACTTGTAACCGTAATTGGTAACATTGTTTAACATTTTTTATGTAATATTCTTGTAAACTTCTGTAAATAAGATGTTTGCTGTTCAGCCTGTTTTAGAACAGTGTGTATTCTGTATGAGGGTAAACTATCTCATTGCCCTGTAGTATTTTTGCTAGATGCATGTGATTGTGCTGAAAAAAAAAATCCTGTAATTGGTTGCTTTTACTTGTTACCATTGATACTCTGGCATATTCCATTCATTGCATTAATTTCAGTTCACTTTCTCCTTCTGTAGATTCAAATGCATCTCTCTTACCTCTGCCAAACCGATACAGAATGGGATCTCGTGATACACCTGAGTTAGTTTCTTACCCATTACCACAAACCTCCTCTGGCTATATGCATGGGATGACTCCTCCTGGTGGTTCAGTTGCTATGGTTAGTGGACTGCATCCGGAGAAGATGAACTGTACAAGACTCTTTAACTTGTTTTGCCTGTATGGCAACGTTGAAAAGGTAATCATTCTGTGGGATTCTCAGTAGAATGATGTGATGCTAATTTGACTGTTTCTTATGAAGTAGTATATTTTCTGAAGCTGAGCATACAGTTAAGTATGTTCTTTGTATGGAGATAAAGAAGCTATGGTTGCATTTTGGTGGTGGTGCTGTCCTACGTATTTTAGATGCCAACAGAACAGTGTGAAAATTTGTGCAGGAGTTTTTTTGATGGAGCCAGCTCCGTCGTGCCCTTCTCTCAGCCTCCTCCCACTCCAAATAAGTAGTCTTATTCTTGGTTTGGCAGGTTGTCTGATGTTTAACGTGTAAATGAAAGTTGTACTTTGCAGTTCTGTCTTGCATTTGTTATATGCATGGTCCAAGTGTTACAAACTGCATACTGTCTTAT
Source organism: Protopterus annectens (assembly GCF_019279795.1). Classification (NCBI taxonomy): domain Eukaryota; kingdom Metazoa; phylum Chordata; order Ceratodontiformes; family Protopteridae; genus Protopterus; species Protopterus annectens. The sequence continues at coordinate 535,378,617 of NC_056727.1, read as the reverse complement.
ACTTTGCGTTTTTGAGGGAGTTAGTGCCAGTCATTCATACAATGTAGATATGTGATTACTGGTGCTCAGTTACATGCTAGGAAAATTTTTTGTGTAGAAGTAATGGAGACAATATGATAGGCATCTAGTATTTTTCATTGATGCTTTTTCTAGATATGTAGATATTACAGTTTATCATTGATTTTAACAGTTGATGTGACATTGTTGTCAAAGTTGTGTGCAAAGGACCATCCTGCTAATCCACGTGCTGTGGTAAGCCAGCAAAGGTGCCATCTTCAAGTTGGTGATGGTTTGTTTTGTCTCCTTCAGTTGGATGAGTTGAAGAGGTGGCAATTTTCATAATTTTGTTTTTCCAAGGCATAACAAATTATGCTGCTGTAAGTCCTGACTTTTGTATTGTGATGACCACAAGAACGGAATTTGTATTGTAGATGAATGCTTCAGCATTCCAGCATTGTGTGGTTCAGGTCAGGAATTGTTCTTTGGAAGCAGCAAAAAAGATGCGAGGAATGCAGGGGTTGGATTTGCCGTTATAGTCCAGAAAGTTACATGAAGTAAACCATCAGGAAGTACTAGCACTCCCAAGCTCGAAAGCTAGAGAATATTTAGAAGGGCCTTTCTCAGTTGATTGGCTTTTATCCTGATATAGACCTCTCCAAAAGTTGTGTATTATCATTTTACAAGTGATTGAAAAGAATTGTTCTTTAACCAAAATGTTTACATGAAACTGGTGCACTATTGCTGATCAACTCTGGAGAAGTTAAGTCCTGGTGTTTTATAGCCACATATACTTGGAGAAATTGTTAATTTGACAAAGTATTTTGAATAGAAGTCTACTGTTTGCCATCAAAGTAGCCTGTGTGTGTGTCTCTGCTGATGCTGTCTTAATTTTGAAGATTTCTATAATGTATCAAAATTCTGATTAATAATGCATTATATGTACAAAGTAAGGTATGCACTGTACTTAACAAGGTGGGTAGACTTTGATCTACACCTTAAGTTAAGAGCAGATCCCTCTTTTAGTTTGAATTTAGAGTAGATCTAGAAAAGTGTTTTGACTGTAGCATACCCGGCAAAGAAATGAATGACTAGGACAGATTTGAGACTGAAGGTATTTTTTCCTGCGATCTTGTTAAAGCATATGATTATTTTGCCTATTATCTGCATGTGCCAGGCATCAGTGCTAGAATGTGTCCAAGATTTGTCTTGACTAAGAGCACTTCTGTTGAGTTAGCTCATAATGTCCTTATGTTTTTGCGGATATATCTAGAAGACCTGCAGGAACAGCAGCTGCAATCAGAAGGAATGTTTGTTTGAAAATGATTGTATGGACCTTGCCAGATGCAGCATTTAGAAAGACTCTTCAGCAAACCATTGTCAACACTTAAGTATTGAGAAAAAGGATAAAATTACAACTGCCATATAGTAGCTGTTTAACATTACCAACTCCATGGCTTTAAAGGCTTTCTTTAGATATTGTATACAGTGATACCATCAATCAATAGTGTAGAAAAAAAACCCTAGATACTGTTAACAAAATAATAAGTAGGACCAGAAAAGCAGATGTTGCAGTAAGTTGCATTGACGTTCCATTAGGAGGGGAGGAGGTCTGGATTCTCCAGCTGATTTTTAAGCATTATGCATTATCTCTAGCTTATCTCCAAGCATTATGCAGTAGAGTTGGTACAGTTATCTTTGGTGCATCTTAAGAATCACTGCTGTGATTTAATCCTTTATTCATGGGAATTAGCCACAGGCACATTTCTGCCCTGCCTGGTTGACTTCAATACCTTTGACATATCCAGAGTTGATTTTGACAGCTCAATGTGATGCTCATCTGAAAGGGATAGCAGGCTGCAGTGTCTTCATTTCTTTATTTTTACCTTGGGAAGTGCTTGGTTGACGGTCATTTGGTGATCTTTTCCAGGGGACTTATTCAAAAAAATAAGCATAGAGTTGGGGGAAATTTTCCTCTCATTCATTTTTTTTTATTTTACTATTTTATTTCTGTTGCATTTGAAGGTTAAACAAAATGTATTTTTCCCCCTGATATCCCTGGGAAAGATCAAGTTTTTATCTGTAGAAGACCAATTCTGCCTAAAGACTTGAGTCTACAATGCCTTTTCTGTGTAGGAGAAAACAACCAGGTTTCCTCTTGAGCATTGTGCTGTCTTTGGTAATTCAGGCTTTTTTGGTGTACAAGGTTTTGTGCAGGGGCAAAAAGTGTGTGCCCGTGTCTTAGACGTATTTGTCCAGTTGCCTTGGGATTTAAGAAAAAAAGATAAAGGTACCCTGAAGAGGAACCAGTCAAAGTGGAAATAAGGAGCTGTCAGCTTACGAGACTATGAAGTCTAGGTCTTCTGAGTCATGATAGTACTGGTCATGGTAGGGTGTAGCATAATTTTAACAGTTCCTACTACTTCCACGTTTTGCTTCTCCCTGATTGCCATAGCTTTGCTGAAGGGAAACAGTGGGATTGCTTCCTCTGTTCCCATTGAAGCCCAGAACCTGGACTCCCAGGTAAGATGCCAGTTCACAGTTGTCTGCCAGATTACTTCCTTATGTTTCACAGGGCCAGTTCCTTGTCTCCAAGGGATATCCCTTCCATGCTGATTCAAGGAACCCACAGCGATACTAGTAATATTGTAGTATTGTTGCTTTGCCTGGAATTACCAAGGAGCACCCTTAGTCATTCCTGTTTGGCTTTGAAGGCAGACAACAAAGCAATGGGCATTTCCTTAGCAAAACCCTAGTCTGACTGAAGAAAGTTTGTGAAGAGTATGTGGCGTGGATTTGACTACATCCAGCAGCTGCTCTGCCAACTAATATGTAGAGGGGTTCTCTCAAGACATTAGGACTTTGATTTAGAAGGTGAAAACATGCCCTGTGTAGACGCAAGGCATATCTCTGTTTTGTAGCAGAGGGTGACAGTGTATCAGAAGCTATGGAAACCATATCTTTGCAGTCAAAGTACAGAGATCAGCCAAATTGTCAAGAGCAGATTATGGGAGACAGAGTAGAGCATACAGCCACCTCCCCTACATATCCTGAAGATTTTTGTTAGCCCACAGTTTCTTAATCATTCTTCATGATTGGCAGTCTGAGCACAGTAAGCCATCAACACTGGAAGAACATCCCCTTCCCAGAAAAAGTAGGGACTTTTCACCCATTCTGGTTGATGGTGTGCCAAAATTTACTACTGCCCAGGATGATGAGGATGACCTTGATTGCAGGTCAGTGATTGACAGACCACAAGGAGCCATTAGTACCACACTTGCCACCAGATAACATCACCTTTGGAGAGACCATGTCCATAGTGGGGCACCACTTTAAAATGCACTAAATTATCAGGATCATGTGTTGAAATTTCAGGTATGTATCTTAAAGCAGACATTGAAATATTGCACTGCAAAACCAGGAGGACCCCAGAGTGTCTCTTGTGCAGTTGTTTGAGATGGCCATCCACTTAAGCATGCATTTATAGGCATTTTGTGATGCTGTTGCTGCAGCTGGTGAAGCTGTTACTGGGACTGTTGTGAGAAGACGCACATGATTACACATGCATGGGTTACATATATAACCACTTTCTGTGGATATCCAAGCCAAGTTATTGAATGCTGACTCATACAGAACTGAACTGCTTTCTGGCCCATAGGCATGTGATGTTTCCAGAAAAAACAAGAATGGCAAGCTGTGGACATGGTGAAAGATGTATTCCATTTCCCAAATAAAAATACTCTTACAGGAAACCAGGGAAGGTAAGCAACCCAAAGGATAACAGGCTCTTTCCAAAGGAAAAAAATGTTGAAACAAAGCAGCTGTCTCCCCATGGAACAACTCGATCCCACTCCCAAACTCCATTAGCACATTTAAGAGGAAGTTTAGCTACGTCTTTTAAGGAGTGAAGGAGAGTCAGAACAGACAAATGGGTACTAGGGAGCATTGTAAGAGAGGGTATCATCTTAAAGTCCCAATTCTCCAAGCTGGAGGATACAAAGACTCCCGTCAGACCAAGAATGTACCCCTGAGTCCTTGTAACTGTTGCTTGAGGAAGGGAATATAGACTCAATTCTCAGACAAGACAAGCCACTGAGGCACATTTTAGACTTGTCCAGACTAAACCTGTTTCATTCAGTTCCCAGATTCAAAATGTTAACCCTCCAGGTTCTCCCCGCTGCTAAGCCCAAAGGCAGACATAGGCACTGTGGATCTAAAAGATGGATACCTGCATATTCCAATTTGCAAAGGAGCGAGATGCTTCTCAAGACTCATGGCCAGGGATGACCCCTTCCAATTCACCTCCTTGCACTTTGACTTAACTGTTGCCCCAAGACTTTTTACTAATATGTGGCTGTAGTAACTGCCCATTGCAGAGTAAGTTGCATTCATGGTTACCATATTTAGTCAATTGTGTCCTCTAAGCACAGCCCCAAGAAGGTACCCAGAAAAAAAAATATTCTTTCTACAACACTGTGTAGAAACTAAGCCTCACTGTGAATCTGTAAAAGTCAAACTCAACTCCCTGCCAGAGAGCAGGCTTTCTGAAAGCATTACTAGGCACCAACTTTTCTCAGGTGTTTGTCTCCCTCTGGAAAAAAGTTCTCTTACCGTCATCCTCCTTTCAACAAATGGCAGGAACATTGCTGCAAGTGACCAGACAAGATGGCAATATATTAAGGCATATGGTCCCACTGGCTGTGATACGTTTGAGAAAGATCCTGTGGGTATCTCAAATTACAGGATCTGCACACTCAGTTGTTAGAGCACCCTCTCCAAACATTACCTTGTCTGAAAAAGAAATTGAGATGGTGGGTTTCCTCAGTCGGTGAATACAGGGGCATGATCTTCCTCTGTCCTGCCCACAGTCATTCAGACACTGACAACAGATACTTCAGTGCTGGCGTGGAGGACACACTTTTTGGGGGGCCCAAAAGTACAAGCCATGTGGGCCAAGAGAAAATGTAAGCTCCATAAAGGTCTTCAGCACAATGAAGATAGTTGCAGACAACACCACAGTCATGGGGGTACTTCAGTAGACAAGGAAGTGTACAGTCCTAGAAACTACAGGATAGCATTAAAAACCTAGGAAATGGCTATATACACAAGTGATGCTATTGGTAATTTACATCCTCACAAGGGATATTTTAGTGGCAGCCCAGCTGAACAGGACTTAGAATCTCACATGTGGACATTTCCACAGGCTGGTCTTCCTCTTGCTTGTTGTGAGAAAATGGGAGTACTCAGAAATAACAACCAGAGCAGAAAGTTCTGCTCCATGGATTTGCACCAAACAATTTGGTGGTGAAAACTTTTCCATTATATGAAGGGACAGATTTCTTTACATATTTCCACCCTTGCCCTGCTTGCAAGGGTCATCCAGAGGTTAGGAGAGGAGAGACCAGAAATGATCCTTGTTGAACTGTTTGGGGCAGGACAGTGCTTTTCCCGCTTACTACTGCTGGCCAGGGAAAAACATAGTCTTGCCCAAACAGGTAGTTGTACCGACTCAGAGGGTACCGTAATACCAAATGCCTTCAGTCCTCAATCTGGCAACCTCATTGAGATTTATGTCTCCAGCTTACAGGTTAGATTTCCAAACAATTACTCTCTCCTCCATTTCCATAGGACCAAATATGCCTAACTGCAGCACACTGGAAATTTCTCACGGTAAAAGAATAGTTGATATACCTTCTACAATGTACGCTTTTTCTTCCTACCTCTGGGGAAGAAGCCTTGAAGATATTTAATACTCGAATGAGAGAGAGAGCGAGTCACAATTCAGCAGTTAGAATATTAAAAGAAAATAGTACTGTAAGCTTAGAATTTTCAATTTGCCACTTGTTCTTTACATGGACTCGAGCTTCTGTAGTGGTTGTAGGTACCCGGGTTACTGACGGAAAGATTTGAACCAGAGATGGAATTTTAGTTGCGTGATTAGTTTAAGTGATAAAGTAGTATGTGGTAGAAAGGCAGGGTATTAAAAATTGTGGATGCGTACAAATTAACTGAAGTGGATTTGTGGAAGATAAGTAAAAAAAAAAAAAAATAGACAAAAATGAGAAATAAGATGAGAATGCATTGTAGCAATGATGATAGCAGTGTCATTCACAGGCAGCTGTGCTAATTTATTTACAGCATTTGGCATATTGCCAGAATAGCATATGCAAATATTTTCTGGTGTGATGCCAAGAATGTACCAGGAGCTCTTAGGAATAGAATATTTTAGAGCTGCCGCAGAAATGTGAAGTGTCAAACATATTTCATGGTGTGTTCGTGCATCTGACACAAGAAGAGCATGTTGAGACTGATGCAGCTGCATTGTTTAAAACAGCATAATTTCAAGTTAGGCAAGTGCAAATGTAAGAGTGACTGTTCTGAAATATATGGGTCATATCTTGATGACAGAGGGTCTGAATCCTGAACAAATAAAAACAAAGTAGTTAGATGTCAAAGCCAGTTGGCAAGCAGACATTACAGACATTTCTGGGATCTGTGCAGTATGTTGCAAAGTTTGTACTCTGTATGTATCATTTAGCTGTGCTGCTGAGAAAGTTGAGTAAGATGTAACCGGAAGTGCAGCTGTGAACTGAAATTTTTTGAAATGCTTAAACTGGCTACAGATGCAATACTGTAATGCAAATAAACCAGTTGTATTGCATGTATAAGCCATTCGGAACGATACTGTGATCCTGCATAAGCATGCACCAGTTGGCTAGGGATCAAGATCATTTACAGTCACAAAAGGAGCTAAGCCCACATAGAAAAGAACTGTTCATGTATGGATGTGAGGTATTCTGTAAACGTTTGTGATGAAATTCAGGTGAAAACTGACACACTAGGGTGTTAAAAATAGTTTTTCTCTAATCATTTTGCATAGGTTTCTAACGTGAGGTTTGGTGAGTTTTGTATGTATGCAAAATATTAGAATTGTCTGACTTCATTAAGTGACAGCTCACAGCATGTAAAAAAATCACACTGTTTCTAGTACCACTAATTGTATTCCAGTGCTGTATTTATCTCCAGTCAGTTTTACTTGAGTTTCTAGAACCTCCTGCAGCCTACTTTACTTATTTAATTCTGTTATTGTTCAAAATTCTATACTGTTTTCTGTTTACACTGTGCAGAGTGAAACATTGTATTTGATTACTTTTGATGATTTATCAATTCATATAGCTTCTGCACATGTGGCTGGCAGTGTTAATTGATAGAGCCCAGTCCCCCTAATGGTGAATCATGAGTTCAGTGAGAAAGTCAACCAGAGCTGCTACTGATGTTTGGCTTGTTGGCCAGCAGTTACCTGCCCTTAATATCTCAACTTGATCAAATCAGCTTCCAGCCAACAGTCACGTTTTATGCAGACTGTTCTATGATCTTAAAACCAACAAGTTAACTCTTTCAGCGAGTTGTTGAAATGCTGTTGATGAAGTTCTGCAGTTATGGCAGTTAGCTAGCATACCTGCAATGCAGAAGCCAAATGCAGTGGCAAAACTCAAGTCTGTATGAAAAGCATTCTAGAATCAGGAAGAATAAGAAGCACCAGTCCGATACAGTCTCAGAAACAGATTTTAGCAATGCACTTTTGAAGCTTTTTGATGTGGGGCATGCTGATGCAGAATTGTTGATAAAGACTCAAGAAGACTGGGATTTTCTACAAGATCAACATACAGACAGAAAAATAATTGGTGGAGAGAAAATTGAATTAAAAAAACGAATGGACAAAGTAAAAACGAGTACAGGAAGAAATGAAACGCAAAGATAAAGAACAGCAGAAAGAAACTGTTAGAGAAGCTGGAGAGCTGACAGAGGCAGAAGACAGAAGTGAACATGAAAATGACGATGAAGATGATGCAGCAGCAAACGTCCAAATACCACTAGAATTTAATAACTGGTAGACAGCCTGTCAAAGAAGTGAGCACAGTAGATACAGGATCGCCTGAATCTGTAGCCAAAAAACGACTGGTAGATGATCCTCTTTTTGTTGCCAGCTTTGACTGCGCAAAAATAACTTCTCGTCAAGCAATGCATATTGTTGCACCGGCGCTGCAAGCGGCTGGTATTGACGTAAATAATCTGCTCATGTCCAGAAGTTTAATACACAAAGTAAGGCAAGCTCACGATAATCCATTGCTGAGAAAGTAAAGAAGCAGTTTCAACCAACACCACCCCTTAGCACATTTTGATGGGACGTTACCTCAAGGTGATGGTGAATTTGCTGATTACATGCCAATTGTTACAGGTCGAAATACTGAAAAACTGATGGACATGCCCCTACTTCCATCAAACAGTGGTACAGACATTGCATAGCTGGCCAGGTGTTCCAGAATGGCTAGTTGGTTTGTGCTTTGATACTACCAGTGCCAATACTGGTGTGCACACAGGTGCCATCATAGTGATTCAGCGAGCATTTGAGAAACGACTTGATCCGATGTTAATCTTCATTCACTCCTTACTGATTTGTCATCAGTTCCGCCCTGGCAACTGAGCTGGCCAATATCAAGCTCACGTCAGCCAAAAACTCTCGAGCCAAGGTCCTACCCAGAATGCTCTACTCCCTGTTACCTCAGATCTTGTTTGCCGCGTTGCTGAATGGCTGTGTCAAGCCACTCTCTCAGCCAAGTGTCTAATTTTTGACAGTTTATATATTATTACTCTAAAATTTTCTCAAAAGTTTATTCTAATATTTTTCTACCCTATCGCACACTTTAGACTCTCTCCCTTTAGTCCTTTCCCTTTATTACCCTCTTTTCTTACCTTGTGGTAGTTCTCCATTACCATTGTTGGTAATCCTTTTTATCTTTTTACCCTTTTCTTGGGTAGCCGTTATTCCTTTTGCTACTATGCTACTCCACAACAGCTATGTCGGATAAGAAAAGTTCCGTTGATTTCAAGCAGTGCAAGGATTGCGGCCGTAAGTTACTCCTTTCCGATGGCCATGACATGTCTACTGTCTTAATGTCTCCCACTTGACTGTAGATCCTCCGTGTGGGATCTGTAAAAACTTCTCTACCAGGACTCTCAGTGAGAGGAAGAATAAGTTAATTTTAAAAGGTCTCCTCAAGGCTCCTTTCTCTGAGACTCTTTCTTTCTGGGTCGGAGGGCTCACCCCCTCCTGTTAAACCCCACAAGAGGCGATGTTCATCGTGTTTCACTGTTGCAGTCATTACACTTGGGGTATCTTGCTGGCAGGCTACCCGCAGTCGGCCTGAATTCCAAAGTCTTGGTCCAGCGTCAGTTGCGGTTGCCTCTTCCTGACGTCAGTGCGCCAGGGGTATAAAAGATGCAGCCGATGCCATTTTCTAAAGTTTTTCTTGCCCCAGATGTCAGGTGCCCCCAAAAGGGAAGGCTAAAAATATGCCAATAAAACATGCATGCACAAAAATATATCATACCTTCATCAAAAAGCAAATACACCACATAGGTTGTAAAGATTTTCTTCAGTCTTTCTTGTCGCGCGGTGCCCGAAGCAAAAGCAGTTCGCAAGTGCCGGTCGGCCGACGCCTGATATTTCAAAATCGAATTTCATATCCGAAGTCTTCATTAAAGCTAAGTACCCCGTTGGGGAAACTTTTTTTTTCTTGCTCCAGACCGATGCCAGAAAAAGTTAATTGTATTTCTTGTGGGAAGCAAATACCTCAAGGATTTTCATTCTTACTGTATTCCTTACCTAGGCCCTGTCCACGACGTTGCTAGCTGTCGGTTTTGTGCTAGATTTAACCAACGCATTATTAAGGGTCGGTACAATTTTGCCTTTCGTTACTTTGGCTGAAGATTTAATTATATAATGCCGTCGGAGCAGCCGACGACCGGAGTTTATAAAAAGCGCAAGGAAAAGGACAGGACAGCCATCAGAGGTCCAAAACAGATGAGGCCTCCGCTAGGCCAGTCGCCGGTTCTCGGTGAGGCGCTTTCGCAGCCCCTGACGCCCGCTACCTCAGAGCCACAGGCCGCTTCAGACTCCCACGTGGAGCCAACTAGGCCTCTAGGATACTCAAGGTATTGGACACTCGGAAATCATTCCCTCATATGGGTCCGGAGCCGCAGAGCAGGCATCTGCTTCTGAGGGTGTTTTCAGACCTACACAGTTATGTCAAGCCAACCTCAGCTTCAAAGGCAAAGACTAAAACAGCTCTAAAGACAAAGAAACAAGTACAGCATTCTCCTGGACAGACTTCCATGCCTAAGAAACAGATGCTTAAAATGGCTGAAGACCTAATTACTTTGATCAGGGGTTCCCATCCCCCTCCTGATAAGAGGCCTAGGCAAGAGACAGAATATGACTTTTCAGATCGGGTTTCCATTTCCTCTGACTCCTCTTCCGAACAGGGATACTCTCTTCCTCCGTATGAGGATTCTGATGCTGAAGAATCTATTCCTTCAGCCTCTCCTCCTGAGGATTATTCTTTTGGGGAAACCCTGCATACCATGAGGGAGTACTTTCACTGGGACAGCCAAGATTACTCAGAATCTAAGAAAAGGCTCAGATACTTTATTTTATTACCTCAGCACAGACCTCTTGCTATTCCACCTGTTCTAGACATTGTAGATGATGTATTTTCTAAGTCCGGCCTGTCTCCTGACTCCTTACCCCCTGAACCTGTTAAGCCAGACAGATACTACAGGGTTCCAGATTCTCATAAATTTCTATGTAAAAACCCTGCTGCTGACCCAGAAACTATATCTCCGGGTCCCAAAGGGGTTAAGGCTTCCATTGCAAAAAAACCCTGTCCCCTCTGATAGGGATTCTAGGGCACTGGACAGATGGGGGGAAAAGTTCACACTTCTGCTACCTTGGCTGTAAGGGCTTTTATACCCCTGATGCACTGACTGTAGGGAAGAGGCGACAGCAACTGACGCCGGACCTAGACTTTGGAATTCAGGCCGACTGAGGGTAGCCTGCCAGCAGGATAACCCAAGTGTAATGACTGCAACAGTGAATACACTAGAACATCTACATTTATGGTAAGTGTACACAACTGTACTTTCCAGTGCCTTCGGCTCCATCAACCCTGACTTCTTCGATTCCATTGGAAGAATCTCGGTGCTGGCACACTCCCATTGGTTCTGGGGTGAGAGTCGAACCGATGCGTTGGTTCCGACCCTTCCTCTTGGGGCTTCAGCGCGAATGAGCTTCGGAGCCCGCTGTCTTGGCGCCAGGGCGGTTGCTGTCTTCTTCGGAACCGGCGGCTTCCTTGGATTGAAACTGTGGTTCCTTCGATGCCATGAGGAGGGTTATGTCGTCTAAGACACGTACATAATCAGGTTCCTCCTCTTCCTCCCCTAAAGTGCTGCTTTCTGCCTCTACATCGCAGGTCCCTGTGAAGCTTCGAGACCTGGAGCCCCAGGTAACCCCATTGGGTGACCCTTGCTGTACTGAGACCTCACCAGAAGCCCCCACTGATGAGGTTCCCAGGAAGAGACTATGCAAGAAGAGGCAATTAGATTCCCCGCAGGAGTCTTTGACATCAGACACCAACTTAGAGGAATCGGAAGGGTCCCCACAGTCCCCCTTGAAGGATATCTCCTTTGCGGATGTCCTGGAAGTCCTAAAGCAGAGGGGTGACTGGCAGTCCATTAGCCCTACTGAGCATGAGTTGGTGCTCCTGAAGGCCTTTGGGTCTCAACCTTCCACCTCCTGGGTGACTCCACCCTTCAAGTTGATGGAATTGGTTGCTCGAACGGTGTGGGAGTCTCCTGATACTATGGAACCGGTCCCTCGGAGGCCCAGCAAGTTTACCACCTCCCCCCAAATGTTTCTCACTGAGGAAGTCCTCGTTGATGCCATGGTGGTGGCAGCGGCCACCAAGAAAGAGATGTCAGAAACCTCTTTTACTGTCTATTCTCCTAATAGGGATTCCAGGAAGATGGACAAATACGGGAAACGCATCTTTAGTTCTGCGACCTTTGCTATGTGATCGCTTAACTATTTGACTAATTTTACCCATCTTCAAAGAGATGATCTAAAAGAGCTTGGAGATGCTCTGCAGGGTAATACAGATGGAGCTGTCTATGACAAAGTGGCAGCACAACTTAATACCCTTAACTCCATTGTGAACTCGTCCATGCGGCTCATTTCCTATGCAGCTGATGGTTCGAGTCAGGCAGCGGGTTCAGCGATAGCTTTTAGGAGACAGTCCTGGATGTGTTTATGCTCCTTTGCAGAAGCCTTCAAGTATTCCTTTGTCAACACCCCCTTCGATGGCTGTTCTCTTTTTGGGCCCAAAGTAAAGGAGACATTCACTAGGTGTGAGCAGGAGGGAAAGACTCTGCCGTAGGAGTCCGTTTTTCCACCCCTACCAGACCATATCCCAAAGGGCAGAAAGGTGGAAAAATGTGGTTCCAAAAGTCCCAAGGAGCTTTTCAGGACACATGTAGTGAACCCCCCTCCAGTGGCAGAGGAGGGGGCAATAATGGAAGTCACTGCCCCGGTGGCAGAGGGGGTCCACAGAACCAGGGCGACGGGGATCAGTTCTTTGGTAAGCCCTACCAACGCTCCTGAAAGGAGGGCCCGACTGTCCTACTCTGGAGGCAGTCAGGGGTCGCTTGGCTTTGTATCCAGATACCTGGCTAGGGATTGCAACAGATTCTTGGGTACACAGCATCGTTACCAGCGAAGTACATCATTCCATTTTTAGAAAATCCACCCGCTGGCAAAAAAATCCCAGACTTTCCACCAAGTCTCAGGGGTCAAGCAGTCATAGAAATCCAGAGGCTGCAGGAAAAGTCATTCGACCAGATAGGATCCGGAACTTACTCCAGATTCTTTTTAGTTCCAAAGAAGACAGGGGACTGGGGGCCCATCTTGGATCTCAGCAGACTCAACGCATTTGTAATGAAGAAGTTCCGGATGTTCATGCTTCAGTCTGTTCTCCTATTCCTCAGTGGGCGATTGGATGTAATCTGTAGATCTCAAGGATGCGTACTACCATATCAGAATGGCCAGGCCATCCAGAGATCGTGTGCGTTTCCGGCTGGGAGACAGTCACAACCAGTTCCGAGCACTGCCCTCCGAGTGTTTACCAAATGCATGGCAGTGGTTATGGCTCACTTGAGGCGTTTTGAATTCAGAGTGTTTCCATATCTGGACGACTGGCTCCTTACCGTCACCTCCAGGCATCAACTAATTCTGTACAGGGATCTCACACACAATCTCTGCTCTCAGTTGGGCATCACTATCAATTTTGAAAAGTCTGCATTGTCACCATCGCAGCGTATCCCCTTTATCGGAGCAGAACTAGACACTACCACCGCCACAGTAAGATTGCCCCTAGACAAGAATAGCCAATCTCCAAAACCAGGTCTCGGACATTCTGCAGAGAAGAAAAGTACCAGCCCATCAAGTACTGAAGCTACTAGGCACCATGGCAGCTACGCTCATAGCAGTTCCTCTGGGACGTGTGCACAGGAGGATTCTTCAGTGGTTACTATTCACCCAGTGGTCGTACCAACAACTTCCCATGTCATTCTTAATCATGATTACGGACTCTTGCAAGAAGGTTCTTCGCTGGTGGTTGACCAGCCAATAAGTTACAGTGGATCAACCATTTGTTCTCCCCCTACCATTAGCCACGGTGACCATGGACGCATCTCTGATTGGGTGGGGGGCTTTTTCAGGGAAGAACAACCCAAGGGACCTGGTCGGAGACAGAGTCACAGTTGCACATCAGTGTTCTGGAGCTGAGAGCGGTGCTTTTGGTGTTGCAGCACTTCTATGACTTTCTGCCTCTAGGGACAGATTGACAACATGTCAGTAGTCTGGTACATCAACAAGGAAGGGGGAACCAAGTCTTACCCCCTGTGTCAAGAGGCCTTGAAAATTTGGCAGTTGGATATGTCCACCGGGCGCTTTCTGATAGCAACGCATATCCCGGGAAAATCCAATGTGATAGCGGACAAACTGAGCAGAGCCATTCTGTTACCACACGAGTGGTCTCTCAAAAACGAAGATGAGAAGATTTTCCGCAGATGGGGCCAGCCTTGCTGTGACCTGTTTGCATCCCCTATGAATGCCAAATGCAGAGCTTGGCTGCTCCGATGTTCATCGTGTTTCACTGTTGCAGTCATTACACTTGGGTTATCCTGCTGGCAGGCTACCCACAGTCGGCCTGAATTACAAAGTCCTGGTCCGGCGTCAGTTGCTGTCGCCTCTTCCTTGACGTTAGTGCGCCAGGGGTATATAAGATGCAGCCGACGCCATTTTCTTCAGTCTTTCTTGCCGCATGGTGCCCGAAGCAAAAGCAGTTCGCAAGTGCCGGTCGGCCGACTCCTGAGATTTTCGAAATTGAATTTCAGATCCGAAGTCTTCAATAAAGCTAAGTACCCCGTTGGGCAAACTTTTTCTTGCTCCAGACCGATGTCAGTAAAAGTTAATTGTATTTCTTGTGGGAAGCAAATACCTCATAAGGATTTTCATTCTTGCTGTATTCCTTGCCTAGGCCCTGACCACGACCTTGGTAGTTGTCGGTTTTGTGCTAGATTCAACCAACGCACTATTAAGCGTCTGTTTGATTTTGCTTTACATTACTTTGGCCAAAGGTTTAACTATATAATGCAGTCAGAATAACCGACGGCCAGAGTTCATAAAAAGCGCAAGGACAAAGAAAAGGACAGGCATCCGAGGTCCAAAACCGACGAAGCCTCTTCTAGGCCAGTCGCCGGTTCTCAGTGAGGCGCTTTCGCAGCCCCTGACACCCGCTACCTCAGAGCCACAGGCTGCCTCCGACTCTCACGTGGAGACAACTAGGCCTCTGGAAACTGTAGGTATTGGGCCTATGGAAACTATTCCCTGAGATGGGTCCGGAGTCGCTGAGCAGACATTGGCTTCTGAGGGTGTTTTCAGACCTATACAGCTTACTATCAAGACCACTTCAGTAGCCAAGGCAAAGTCTAAGAGCCGAGGACTTAATTACTTTGATCAAGGGTTCCCATCCCCCCTCGAAATAAAAGGCCTAGGCAAGACACTGACTATGACTCCTCTGACCAGGTTTCTATTTCTTCTGATTCCTCTTCAGAACAGGGATATTCTCTTCCTCCCTATGAGGACTCTGATGCTGAAGAATCTATTCCTTCAGCCTCTCCTCCTGAAGACTACTCTTTTGGGGAAACCCTGCACACCATGAGGGAGCATTTCCATTGGGAGAGCCAGGATTATTCAGAATCCAAGAAAAGGCTTAGAGACTTTCTTTTATTGCCTCAGCACAGGCCTCTTGCTATCCCTCCGGTGCTAAATATTGTTGATGACGTATTTTCTGAATCCAGAAACAATTTCTCAGGGTCCCAAAGGGGTCGAGGCTTCCACTGCAAAAAACCCTGTTCCTGACAGATGGGGGGGGAAAGTTTACACCTCTGCTTCTTTAGCTGTAAGGGCTTTAAATTGCCAGTTTCACATGCTTAAATATCAACAATACCTAATGTCTCTGCTAAAACAGAAAATGCTTACAACCTCTGAATATCCTGAAAACAAGGAAATGCAGGATTTTTTGCATGCAGCTGAACAGGTGGGAAAACGTACTTTGCAATGTGGCTTTGATTCACTTGAGGCTTCCTGCAGAGCCGCAGTTACAGGTTCTGTCATTCGAAGGCATGCTTGGTTAAAAGAACAGAGTTTACCTGATCATGTTAAAGCAAAATTATTGGATGCTCCATTACAGCATGATGCTTTGTTTGGTGTTAAGGCAGAAGAGGTGTTAAAGAAAATGGAGGATAAAGCAAAGTCAATGCAGACAGTAAAGATTTCTTACAGGTTCAGCCACCCAGATTTAGCAGGAACTGGCCTTCTAAAAAATTTGTCCTTTCCAGTGTCCGACAGGCCACAAAGAGGCAGATACAGATGCCCAAGAGGCAGATCTCAGCACCAAGGCTCATATAGGCCTAAACAATGGGGTGCTTCAGCCCCCAAAAGAGGAGAAGATAAATCACAACCTTATAGGAAACTGTCCCAATGACTTTCCTCTACCAATGCCAAGCACTTACCTTTTGGCAGCACCCTTGGGGTAAGACTGGCACTTTTCTCACAAAGTTGGCACATGATCACCCAGGACAAATGGGTACTGAATATTGTTTCTCAGGGTTACAGGTTCCAGTTTCACACCCTCCCAAGGCCAAAAGGTATGCCAGACCTGCCACACAATCAATGGGCAGAGGCACAAAAACAAATTTCTGCTCTCATGGACATGAGGGCTATTCAAAAAGTACCACAGCAAGAGCAGGGGCAAGGATTTTACTCAAGACTTTTCTAGGTACCCAGAAAGGACAAAGCCTGGAGGCCAATACTGGACCTGTCTTCTCTAAATGCTTTCCTGGATGTTCCAAAATTCAAAATGTTGACACTGCAGCAACTTCTACCCATGCTGGGCAACAAGGCTTGGCTAGTAACTTTGGACCTAAAAGAGGCATACCTGCATGTCCCAATCAGACAATCTTGCAGAAGATACCTCAGATTCATAGCTGGATCAATGCACTACCAAGTCTCTGCACTGCCCTTTGGCTTATCTACTGCGCCCAGGGTCTTCATAAAATGCTAGGCACCAGTAATTTGCTTTTTGCAGACAAAGAGGAATTCAAATATATCCCTACTTGGACGACTGCCTCATTCAAGCAGAGAACAAGGACATTTTACTAAGACATCTGGCATTTGCAAAAAGATTACTAATTTGCCTAGGGTACACAGTAAACGAAAAGAAATCAAAACTAGTACCCCCACAAGAGATAATATTCCTGGGTGCAAGCTTAAATACAACTGCCCAGATGGCTTATCTCACACCAGACAAACAAAAGCAACTGACTTCTTACTTCGAAATGTTGGCAACAAAAACTCAGGTATCTACAAGAAAACTTCGGCAGGCTTTGGGCTTCATGACATCCTGCATTCTGTTAATTCCATATGCAAAACTGCATATGAGGAAACTACAATGGTATCTTAAAAAGTGTTTGGACTCGACATTGCCACAGCCTGGAAAATTCAATTACAATCATTCCCTGCCTGCAACAGGATTTTCGATGGTGGGCTCAGGCCTGTCACCACAACAAGGGACAGCCTTTCACTTTACCCACTACCAGGCAGACAATAACAGATGCGTCAGATTATGCCTGGGGGGCCCACATGGCAGGAAAATGTATTCAGGGCACATGGCCCACAAGCCAAATGCGTCTTCATATCAATCTAAAAGAAATGCTGGCTGTACAAAATGCACTGACAGCTTTCAAGGATCTCCTTCATCCAGGACATCTGCTGATAAAGACGGACAATACTACAGTCATGTGGGACATAAACAAGCAGGGAGGCATGCATTCCTACTCCCTTTACAGACAAGCCAAGATTTTGTGGAACATAGCACTGACTTATCAAGTACACCTGCAAGCTCAATTCCTGCCAGGAAAGAGAAATACTCTGGCAGACTAACTAAGCAGAAACCTCATGGATCCTCACGAGTGGAAACTAGATCCTCAGATCTTCAGCATAATAACAAGGAAATGGGGACGCCCAGACATAGATCTATTTGCCTCCCCTCACAACTGCCAAATAAAGAGATTCTGCACAAGGGCTTATCACAAGCTAGCATGGAAAGTGGATGATCTATCATTCAGCTGGAAAAACCTTACAGTATATGCCTTTCCTCCTCTACCTCTCCTCCCCAAGGTACTCCTAAAGGTCAGACAAGAGAAGCCAAAAATGATCCTGATTGCCCCAGACTGGCCCACGCCAGCACTGGTACCCAGTTCTAAAGAGCTTGTCTCAAGGCTCAGCCTGGACATTGCCTCAAATTCCTTATTTACTGACCCAACAGAACAATCAGATACTGCACAGCCAATTCAAGACCCTAAATCTGGCTGCATGGCGGATAATGTAACCATTCAGAACACACTTCTCTCCAAAGCAGTTATGGATGTTATTCTGGAGGCAGGGAGGCCCAGCACCAGAAAATCATATGCAGAAAAGTGGAAGAGATTCTGTGCTTGGAACCAGGCACAAGGAATTGACATGCTTGTACCAAATATTCCTCAGATTTTACAATACTTAACTGAGATGTTGGTCAAAGGCCTATCCTTTTCATCGATTAAAATTCATGCCTCTGCCATTTCAGCTCATTACAATATGGACCCACCTATTTTTTCACATCCACTACTAAGGCAGTACCTCAGAGGGGCCAAGAACATAAGACCCCCAAGAAGAGCACCAATACCTGCATGGGACCTCATTTTTGTCTTGGAAAAACTCACACTGCCTCCTTTTGAGCTAGCTAATACAGCTGAGATAAAATTCTTATCATGGAAAACAGCTCTGCTCTTAGCAATAAGTTCAGCAAGAAGAGTCTCAGAGTTACAGGCACTAATGGCGGTTGAACCTTTTATAATTTTCCATCCGGACAGGGTTTCTCTGAGGACAAACCCAACATTTATGCCTAAGGTAGTGTCCAGTGTGGCTCTTAAACAATTCATTCGCCTACCTTTTATCCGAACCCACAGAGTAAGGGGGAGAGACTTCTACAGTCTTTGGACATACACAGACAGCTACGCTTCTACTTGGACAAAACTAAAGCTTTCAGAAAATCTGAGCAACTCTTAGTGGCATATGCTGCAGGATCTCAAGGAAAAGCAATCTCAAAGCAGACAATTTCTAAATGGATAGCCCACTGCATTTGTTTCTTCTATTCTCAACATGGCAAATCAGGATCCAAGGGCATCGGGCCACACTCAACCAGAGCAGCAGCTACTTCAGCAGCCTTCCTCAGAGGAGTACCAACTAAGGACATTTTGGAGGCTGCAACTTGGACTTCAGTGCACACTTTTACAAAGCACTACCACTTACCTCTCTACTCTAACTCCAGAGCAGGCTTCGCCACTGCAGTTCTGCAGGGCCTCATAGCCACTCCTAATTCTATTTAGGCCCAGTCACCCAACCTCAGCTTTGGGATTCAACCCAAGAGTAATGACTGCAACAGTGAAACACGGTGAACATAGTACAGTTGTGTACCTACCATAAATGTAGATGTCCGAGTGTATTCACTGTTGCAGTCAAGGTTACCCACCCACCATCCCTCTTTACGTTGCTGGGACTTATCTGCACTTCTGTATACTATACAACCTATGTGGTGTATTTGCTTGTAAGATGAAGAATATGTTTTATTTTAGTGCATGCTTTTTTATTGCATAATTTTTTAGCCTACCCTTCTGGGGGCACCTGACATCTGGGGCAAGAAAAACTGAAGAAAATGGCGTCTGCTGCATTTTTATATCCCTGGCGCACTGACGTCAGGGAAGAGGCGACAGCAACCGACGCCAGACCAGGACTTTGGAATTCAGGCTGTGGGTAGCCTGCCAGTAGGATAACCCAAGAGTAATGACTGCAACAGTGAATACACTCTAACATCTACATTTATGGTAGGTACACAACTGTACTTTGTCCTATTTGTGTGAATTTCTCTCTGCTTGCTTGGCTTCTTTCATCAAGTAAAGCTCACATGTTCGCTGTTTCTGCTTGTCTGCCTATATTTCACCCCCCAGCATCCAGGTTTGAGGTACAACACTTAAAGGCATCTTCCACATAAGGCCTCCCAAGAAACTTATCCCTTCTTCTTGGGACTGTAATTTTGTTCTGGAGAAATTGACATTTCCCCATTTGAGCCCGCTTCAGCCTCTCTCAAGCATTGCTCTAGGAAAAGGGTTTTGCTAGTGTCTCCGACTTCAGCTAGGAGGGTGTCAGAGTTTCAGGCCCTCATGGCTGCCCCCCCCCCTTTCTTGGTCTTCCATAAGGACAGTATATTTTTGAGAACTAACCCCTCTTATGCCCAGAGTGGTTAATGAGCTATCCCTTGACCAAACCATTCAACTACCCGCCTTTTTCCCTTCACTTCTCCATAAAACCACAGTGAGAAGATCCTGCTCTCCTTAGATGTTTATAGACAACTGAGATTTTACCTGGACAAGACTATCAGGAAGTCTGATCAAATTGTCATTAATTTTCTTCCCAGGGCTCTGGGTCTACCTGCATCCAAGCAGACTATTTCTTCTTGAATATTTAAAGACTATTTCCTTTTGCTACACGCTGCATGGGAAGAACCTTCCCTCCTCTGTGAAAACCCATTCCACCAGAACTATGGCTTCATACAAGGCATTCTTGAAAGGATTGGATAACAGTGCTATCCTTGAAGCAGCAACTTGGTCTACTCTTCATACCTTTACCAAACATTACAAGCTGGATGCTATTTCCAGATCCAGAACTGGTTTTGCTAAAGCCATTTTACATGGTTTCATTGAGAGCTCCTTCCTCCTCCCCTTTCTTCTTGAGCTTTGACACTCTCCCTCAAGTGAAGAATATTCCGGCAAGTGAATATAAGAACATAGATAAGTTATGTAAAATCTTACTGTAACCATAGATGTCAGTCTCTTCACTGCTGCAATATTCTATCCCTCCCGCCTTCCCCACTGGCCTCTTGCTTTTCCTGGATGTTCTGACAACTCAAATCCTTAGTCTGGCATTCCTCCTGGGGCATTCAGTTCTGAGGATGGTACATGCATACGTCCTTTTTTATGTTTTATATCTAACTGTAGCCTACTCATGAAGTACCACGTACCTTACAGTTGTAAAGACTTTTGTATACTGGTCGACATCTGGTCGCCTCCTGGTGGAGGATATCCCTCAAGTGAAGAATACTGCAGCAGTGAAGAGGACATTTATGGTTATGGTAAGATTTTACACAACTTTTCTTTCTGGTTATTTAGGAGTCATTTATTTCGGTTATTACCCCAAAATCTAATTTAAAAATGTTTGTAGTTCTTAGCACGGAGACTCTGTGTCCAGCTTCCAGAATTGTTACCATTGTTTATTGCATCTTCATGATGCTAATCCAAATGCAGGAAGAAAGATGGTGGGGAGGAACTTTTATTCCAGTTCTTTGAAACTAAATCTTTAAAGGCACTATACTTAGTGGTTTGGTTCATTAGAATGGTGGGCAACTATGTATATGTATGTGTGACCTTTTCTAGGACACAGTCTGTTCTCAGGGGGTGTTGAGAATCGGGAGCAGTTGAAGAGAATGCAGAATACCTAACTGAGGTGTTTTTAAAAGATACATTTCAGACACTCTTATCCTGTTGTACTGTAACAGCTAGCTGCCTAGCCATTGATATTTTGAACAAAGGTACATTTCTTCTTTCAGGATCTTGGTAAAGAAGTTAACTTAGAAAATTAATTTAGCTTGCGCAGTGGCATCAGTTGTGGGAGATGTGGGCACAGTGTTTATTCACTGGTTTAGTTCATATTTAAAGAAGCTATTTGTTCTAGAACTGTGTGCATTATACACTAAACACAGTTGCATCTCTCTTCCCCCTGTAATGTATTTCTGGGTATTGTATCCGGTCTTCAGTCCTTGAATGGTTCAGAAAGTTCTGACAACCAGGTACATGGTATATTGTGCTAGTCTAACTTTTTCCACTTTGACTGCCACTGTCTAAAGTCTTCAGGACTAAGGGGCCGAGTTTAAAAGTGTTAAGAGGTATATCTTTGTCTTTCCTACCTGAATCTGGTGGGGAAGAGAAAATGTCAGCATGATTTTATTTTGCTGATGAGCATGTTTTTCTTCTCACCCATCCTTTCTTTTTGCAAAAGACATCATGCTGAACAGATGTTCATCGTGCATACAGCTGCAGTCATAACCGATGGGTTCTCCTGCCGTCAGGCGGGTCCTCGGTCGGCCGAATTCCAAAGTCTAGGTCCGGCGTCGGTTGTCGTCGCTTCTTCCCTGACGTCAGTGCGACGGGTATAAAAGAACCAGCCGACGCCATTTTCTTCAGTCTTTCTTGCCGCACGGTGCCCGAAGCAGAAGCAGTTCGCAAGTGCAGGTCGGCCAGCTCCTGAAATTACGAAAATTTTGCAACCGAAGTCTTCTTGAAAGCTAAGTACCCCGTTGGGGAAACTTTTCTTGCCTCAGACCGATGTCATAACCTGAACTGCAGCTGTATTAGCACTCGAACATCTACATTTATGGTAGGTACAAAACTGTACTATGTTCATCGTGCATACAGCTGCAGTCATAACAGTACTTGCCAGGCAAGGAAAACACGCTGGCAGACAACCAGAGCAGAAATATGACAGATCCACACGAATGGAAGTTGCATCCTCAAATTTTTACAGAGATAATTCAAGCATGGGGAAGGCCAGACATAGATCTCTTTGCCTCCCACAAATCACCAATTGACAAAATTCTGCTCAAGGATTTTTCATCCAAAGGCCTGGAGTGTGGACGCTCTCTCTTTCAGTTGGACATCAATGACAGTTTATGCCTTCCCACCTCTTCCTCTGCTGCCCAAAGTTCTATTAAAAACCAGAGCAGACAGACCAAAGATGATTCCCATTGCTCCAGACTGGCCAAGACAACACTGGTACCCACTCCTGAGGAGCCTGACACATTCCCCACCATGGACCCTGCCTCTAATGCCTCCTCTTCTGACTCAGCACAGCTTCAAAACTCTTCACAGTCAGCTAAAAACACTCAGTCTAGCCGCATGGAAGATTCCTTAGCATCACAACAGACCCTACTCTCCAAGGAGGTGCAGGATGTCATTTTGGAGGCCAGAAGGCCGTCTACTAGAAAAGCTTACTCAGCAAAATGGAAACGGTTTTGTGTCTGGAATGAGAAAAAGGGCCAGGATCCTGGAAAACTGAACTTACCTCAAATATTACAGTATCTAGCTGAGCTGCTAAGCAGTGGACTTTCATTCTCCTCCATCAAAATCCATGCCTCAGCCATTTTTGCAGAGTACAACACTGATCCACCCATATTCTCTCACCCCCTCTTAAGACAGCCCCTCAGAGGGGCTAAGAATCTAAAACCCCCAAGGAAATAACCAATACCTGCTTGGGATCTCAATTTCATTCTAGAAAAACTGACCTTGCCTCCTTTTGAGCCAGCTGCCTCATCAGATTTGCAGTATTTGTCCTGGAAAACAGCTTTCCTTCTGGCTTTTACCGCAGCTCGTAGGGTATCAGAACTACAAGCTCTCATGGCTGTGCAGCCTTTTATAATCTTCCATCAGAACAGAGTTTCCTTACAAACCAACCCGTCCTTTATGCCAAAAGTGGTATCCAAGGTAGCTTTAAATCAGGCTATACACTTACCTACCTTTTATCCTAATCCTCAAAACAAAGGGGAGAGATTACTACATTCCTTGGACATCCACAGACAACTGCGTTATTATTTGGACAGAACAAAGCCTTTCAGAAAATCAGAACAGCTCTTTGTGTCCTATGCTATAGGAGCTCAAGGAAAGCCAATTTCCAAACAATCTCAAAATGGATAGCCCACTGCATACGCTTTTGCTATTCTTTTCATGGCAAAACTGTACCTACAGGCATCAGATCTCACTCCACAAGGGCCACGGCTACCTCTGCAGCTTTTCTCAGAGGAGTTCCTACCAAAGATATTTTGGAAGCAGCCACTTGGAGTTCTTTGCATACCTTCTCCAAACACTACCACCTTCCACTATACTCCAAATCTAGAGCGGGCTTTGCCACTGCAGTCTTGCAGGGCATTCTAACTCCTCCTAGTGCCTACCATCCCTTTCTTAGCTTTGGGATTCTACCCATCTGTTATGACTGTAGCTGTATGCACGATGAACATAGTACAGTTTTGTACCTACCATAAATGTAGATGTTAGTGCTAATACAGCTGCAGTCCAGGTTTCCCTCCCTCCTTCCCCACTTGGGACAGGCCCATTGGCTAACATCTCCTCATGCAACCTGATTGGGGTATTCATTCTTGATGTATTTGCTTGCACTACTGTATTTTGATTATATGGCATTGCTTTATTACACAAATTTATGTATTGCCTTCATTCTGGGGGCAGCTGACATCTGGGACAAGAAAAACTGAAGAAAATGGCGTTGGCTGGTTCTTTTATACCCCTGTCGCACTGACGTCAGGGAAGAAGTGAAGACAACCGACGCCGGACCTAGACTTTGGAATTCGGCCGACCGAGGACCCGCCTGATGGCAGGAGAACCCATCTGTTATGACTGCAGCTGTATTAGCACTCTAACATCTACATTTATGGTAGGTACAAAACTGTACTTTTTGTATATTTTACCCTTGCCAGTCATTATGTCTGTGTAGCATCCGATCATCAGCACAGGCCAGAATCCAGCAGAAAGTGATACTATTCTTGTTTATTCTAAACATATAACCGTGTGTGTGTGTGTGTGTGTGTGTGTGTGTGTGTGTGTGTGTGTGTGTGTGTCAGAAATATATGAGGGAATAAAACACAAGGTCAGGCTTTTTACTGATTATACAGAGTTGCAACAGTTGAGGTGCAGTTTAGACAAATGCAAAGTACTGCACTTCCATAGCACCCTTAGTGTGAGATGTCTGCTGGGAAGTACTGCACATCTGCCACAACACCCTTAAGGTGAAGTATCTGCTGGCAAGTACTATATGTCTGCCACAACACCCTTAGTGTAAGGTATCCACTAAGAAGTATTGCATGTCGTCCACAATACCCTTTGGGAGAAGTATCTTTTGGGAAGTATTGCACATCAGCCACAGCACCCTTAGGGGAAGTATTGTACTTCAGCCACAGCAGCCTTAGGGTGAAGTATCCGCTGGGAAGTATTGCATGTCAGTCACAGCACCCTTAGGATGAAGTATCCACTGGGAAGTACTGCATGTCAGCCACAACACCTTTAGTGTGAAGTATCTGCTGGGAGAATTGACATTGGTTTCAACGGGGTAATAAGAGGGTGTTCACATCTGCATTTGCACCAGCAGGAGCAGAACAAGAGGCAGTGGCAGGAACAGATTGCTGCTGTGAATCCTGGGGGGGGGGGGAATGGGGGGGTGTCTGGAGTAGTACATAATTCTGCTACTCTACAGGGCCTTGATTTTGACTACAGCTTCTGCTTTTCTAGAGGACCATGGTTAGACTATACTTTAAGTACTATGTGCTGATGTTCATCGTGTTAGCCTGCTGCAGTCATCACACTTGGGTTATCCTGTCGTCAGGCGGTCCCGCAGTCGGGCTGAATTCCAAAGTCTTGGTCCGGCTTCGGTTGCTGTCACTTCTTCCCTGACGTCAGTGCTTCAGTGGTATATAAGAGGCATCCAACGCCATTTTTTTCAGTCTTTCTTGCCGCACGGTGCCCGAAGCAGAAGCAGTTCGCAAGTGCCAGTCGGCCGACACCTGCGATTTTCGAATCGAATTTCAGTCCGAAGTCTTCAAAGTGTGATGACTGCAGCAAGGGTATACACTCGAACATCTACATTTATGGTAGGTACAAAACTGTACTTTCTGGAGGACAGGTAAGGAAAAAGCACATGCTGCAGTTGGAGAGATCACAAAGGTTCCTAACCAGGAAATCCAGGGTCTCAAACACCTATCCTATACAGGTAGGCTAAAAGCCATGTTCCTCTACTCAGTCTCATACAGACTGCTCAGAGGTGACCTGTGTCTGGCATACAAGGCCATTTCAGACCCAGCCTTGATGGAGTTGCTGCATATCCATAAGGTAACTTCCACTCACGCAACCTGCACACAGGGCCTTAACCTGGTCAGTTACATTAGTAGAACTTGTTGGCAGGAAAGATTTGTGTGTCCCAAAGACTCCATCAGTGGAGTAGACTCCCTCTCCATGTCAAGCAGAGTACCTCTGTAGCCCATTTTAAGAGGAACCAGGATGACTGGATGTAAAACAGAAAATATTCCCGTGGGATCCCACCTGTGTCTCTGCTGGACAGGGGAAACAGATACTTAACTTTGAGGGAACATGGGCGAAATTCTTGGCTAGGCTTATAAGTGCCTCCGGGTCAGTAGCCGAGTATCATCCTGTGGACCTATGAAAAGGGCATAATGTTGCTGAATGGACTCCACAAGAACCTCATGCTAAGGACTTGAAACATTTTTAATTTTTTTGGGATAACTGAGTTGACTGACTTCAAAATAACCAGATGTGCAACAGAATGTGTGTGATAATGGCATAGCTGTTTCCCAAAAAATCCATGGGATGGAGGGAAAGGAATATTACCAGAGATTAAAGGAACTAAAACTTTTCTCACTTACAACCAAAAGAGATTGGAGGGGGGGTTGATATTAAGATCATATCAGGGAGATATTAAAGGGTCATTTTGAGCAGGCATCATATTTAGGGGCTTACTACTACTTTGATCTTTGAAAAAATACTTCACTTAGAAGGTTGTGAAGGCATGTAGTGGGTTACTGGAATAAGTGGTAGAGAGGAAACCCACAGTGTCATTCAAGGCAGCCTTAGGCAGGTGAAAAATGGTAAGTGGAATGTAGGGGTGGAGGGGAGGTGGAATGTACTTTAAAATTTGACTAGGCTTATTTATCTCCTTCTGTCATTTAAGTTGTAGTGTTGCAATGTTTGAGTAGAAAGGGAGACTACATCTCTATAACAGTCAAATGATTTTGTTAAGTTTACTGTTTAAATTGCATATCTGAATTATCACTTTACTGATTTACGAAGTACATTTTTCTGTAGGTGAAATTTATGAAGACTATTCCAGGCAATGCCTTAATAGAAATGGGAGACGAGTATGCTGTGGAAAGAGCAGTCACACATCTCAACAATATCAAGTTGTTTGAGAAGAAAATTAATGTATGGTAAGGGTGTTTTATGTTATTGTTAGAAACGTATTTGTTAGTGTTTGCCTTTTTTTTTTTATTTCAGATATTTCAAGCAAGTTATGTAAGATGTTCTTCATGTTTCACTGTTGCAGTCATCACATTAGGGTTATCCCTGCCAGGGTAGCCCTCGGCTGGCCCGAATACCAGAGGCTTAGTAGTATTTTTGCATCGGTTGCTGTCGCTTCAGGACTGACGTCAGGTCATCAGTAGTATAAAGTAAGGCAGCTGACGCCATTACATCAGTCTTTCTTGCCGTGGAGCCCGAAGCAAAAGCAGTTCACACAAGTGCCAGTCGTCCACTACCTGAGTTTCGTTTTCCAAGTTGAAGCTGAAGTCTTCTAAAGCTAAGTACCCTGTTTGGGATCCTTTTTTCTTGCACTAACCGATGGCAGAAAAAGTTATCAATTGTCATGCCTGTGGAAAGCAAATAGCACACCGAGACTTTCATTCTTATTGCGACACTTCCTTAGGCCCAAACCATGACACCCCCCGCTGTTGTTTCTGTGCTTTGTTCAACGCCAGAACTATACATCGTCGGGCCTTTATTGTAGCTAGATATTTTCGCTTACAGTCCTCAAATTCCGATATGGCTTTGGTAAGCCATCCGACAGCAGATCTTCCAAAAAAAGTAAAGATACAGACAGACCGCAAAGGTCCAAACCTACCGACGACGCTCCCATTAAGCTAGTTGTCAGATGTTCTTCGTGTTTCACTGTTACTGTCATTGCATTTGGGTAATCTGCTGGCAGATTGCCCTCAGTCGACCTGAATTGCCCTCAGTCGACCTGAATTCCAATGTCTTGGGTCCTGCGTCAGTTGCTGTCTTTTCTTCCATGACGTCAGGTCATCTGGGGTATAAAACAAGCAGCCGCCATTTTCTTTATTCTTTCTTGCCATGCGGTGCCCGAAGCAGAAGCATTTAAGTGCCGGTCAGCCGACTCCTGAAATATTCCAGTTTGAGTTTCAGAACCGAAGTCTTCACTAAAGCTAAGTACCCCGTTGGGGAAACTTTTTTCTTGCTCCATACCGATGTCAGAAAAAGTTAATAATTATATTACTTGTGGGAAGCAAATACCTCATAAGGATTTCCATTTATACTGTATTCCTTGCCTAGGCCCTGATCACAACGTGCCTGGCTGTCGGTTTTGTGCTAGATTTAACCAACACACTATTAAGCATCAGTATATTTTTGCCTCAAAGTATTTTGGAAACGGATTTAACTACCCAGATATGTCGTCTGATAGCAATTCGACTACCGGAGTACATAAAAAGAAAAGGACAGAGAGAGACAGTCAAGGTCCAAAACCGACGAAGCTTCTCCTAAGCCAATTGCCAGTACTTAGTGAGGTGCTTTTGCAGCCCCGGATGCCTGCTACGTTGGAGTCGCAGGCCCCTACCGACACCCATGTGGAGTCGGGCATGCTGCGAGATACTCCAATTATTGGACCCATGGATGTATCTCCCTCGGATGGGTCCGGAGCCACTGAGCAGGTACCGGCTTCGGAGGGTGTATTCAGGCCTCAACATTTTTATGTCAAACCAACAGCTGCAAAACCAAAGACAAAAGCAACTTCTAAAACTAAAAAACTGATGCATGAGCCACGTGCACAGGCCTCTGTGCCTAAGAAACAGATGATCAAAATGGCTGAAGACTTGGTTACCTTGATCAGGGGTTCCCATCCCCCTCCAGATAAGAGGCCTAGGCAAGACACTGATTATGAATCTTCAGATCAGGTTTCTATTTCTTCTGATTCCTCTTCTGGTCAGGAATTATCTATACCTCTCTATGAGGAATTCTGATGCAGAGGAGTCTATAACCATCTGCATCACCACCTGAGGATTATTCATTTGGGGAAACCTTGCATACTTTGAGGGAGCATTTTCACTGGGAGAGTCAAGATTTCTCAGAATCAAAAAAGAGGCTCAGGGATTTCCTCCTTCTCCCTCAGCACAGGCCTTTAGCCATACCCCCCTGTTTTAGACGTATATTACAGAGTCCCAGACTCTCACAAATTTTTATTTAGAAACCCTGCTGCTGATCCCAAAACTATTTCACAGGGTCCAAAGAGAGTTAAAGCCTCAACAGCAAAAAATCCTACCCTCTCTGACAAAGATTCAAGGGCACTGGATAGATGGGGGAAAAAAGATTTATACATCTGCAACCTTGGCAATTAGGGCCTTAAAATGCTAGTTTCTAATGCTCAAGTATCAAAAACATGTTATGGGATTGCTGAAACAGAAAATTATGTTGATTTCTGAATGTGCAGAAAATAAAGAATTGCAGGAATTATTGCATGCAGCTGAACAGGTTGGAAAGCATAATGTGCAATGTGGTTTAATTCCTTAGAGACCTCCTGCAGGGCCGCAGTTACTGGATCTGTGATTAGGAGGCATGCCTGGTTAAAGGAACAAAATTTGCCTGATCATGTTAAAGCTAAATTACTCTGCACCTTTACAGCATGATACTCTGTGTGGTATTAAGGCAGAATAGGTTTTAAAGAAAATGGAAGACAAAGCTAAGTCTATGCAAACTGTAAAAGACTTACAAGTGCAGGCACCAAGATTCAGTAGACACTGGCCTACAAAAAAATTGGTCCTTTCCTGTGTCAGACAGAGCTGAAAGAGGCAAGTCCAGATGCCCTAAGGGTTCCAGATACCAGGCACAAGATTCATATAGGTCAAAGCAATGGGGTGCTTCTACCTCCAAAGCTGGAGGAGATAAAGCGCAAACCTACAGAAAACAGTCCCAATGACTTCCCTCTGCCTTCACCAAGCACTTATCTTTTGGCAGCACCCCTAGGGGGAAAATTAGCACTTTTTGCTCCAAATTGGCAGTTAATAACACAGGACAAATGGGTACTAAACATAGTATCACAGGGATACAGATTCCATTTCCATACTCTGCCAATGGCAGATGGATGGCCAGATCTGCCAAAAAATCAATGGGCAGAGACACAGAAACTGGTTACGTCCCTCACGGATATGGGGGCCATTTACCGGAATAGGAACAAGGACAAGGTTTTTACTCAAGACTGTTCTTGGTACCCAGAAAGGACAAGTCCTGGCGGCCAGTACTGGACTTACAGATTTTGAAAACATACCTGGACATTCCAAAATTCAAAATGCTGACCTTGCAGCAGCTTCTGCCCATGCTGGGCAAGAATGCTTGGCTGGTGACATTAGACCTAAGAGAGGCACTCCTGCATGTCCCAATAAGACAGTCGTGCAGAAGATACCTCCGATTCAAGGCTGGCTTAATGCATTACCATTTCTCTGCACTGCCCTTTGGTTTATCTACTGCACCCAGGGTCTTTACAAAGTGCCTGGCACCAGTAATTGCATTTTGCAGACAAAGAAGAATTCAAAATATATCCTTACTTGGACGACTGTCTCATTCAAACTGAGAACAAGGACACTCCTCTACGACACCTGTCGTTTGTGAAAAAGCTTCTAACATGCCTAGGGTACACAATAAACGAAAAGAAATCGCAACTGGTACCCTCTCAAAAGATAACATTCCTAGGTGCTCAGTTCCTGCCAGGAAAACAAAATACACTGGCAGACGACTTAAGCAGAAACCTTATGGATCCTCACGAATGGAAACTAGATCCACAAGTCTTCAGCATGATAAAGAAATGGAAAAGGAATTCAAATATATCCATATTTGGACGACTGTCTTATTCAAGCAGAGAGCAAGGACATTCTACTAAAGCAACTGGCGTTTGTAAGAAGATTACTAATATTCCTAGGGTACACAGTAAAGGAAAATAAATCAAAACTAGTGCCCTCTCAAGAGGTAATATTCCTGGGTGCAAGCTTAAATACAACTGCCCAGATGAGTTATCTCACGCTAGACAAACAAAGGCAACTGACTCATTACTTTCAAATGATGGCAACAAAGACCCAGCTACCTGCAAGAAAAATTCTGCAGGCTTTGGGCTTCATGGGATCCTGCATCCAGCAAATTCCATATGCAAGACTGCATATGAGGAAGCTACAATGGTATCTAAAGAATGTTTGGACTCAACATTGCCACAGCCTGGAAACAATAACTCTCATTCCCTGCCTGCAACAAGAGTTTCAATGGTGGGCACTGGCCTGTCGACACAACAAGGGACAGCCTTTCACTTTACCCACAGCCAGGTAGACACTAACAACAGATGCTTCGGATTATGCCTGGGGGGCACACATGGTGGGAAAATGTATTCAAAGCACTTGGCCCGCAGACCCAAATGCATCTTCATATCAATCTAAAAGAGATGCTAGCTGTACAGAATGCTCTGACAGCTTTCAAGGATCTACTGCATCCAGGACAACTATTGCTATAGACGGACAATATTACAGTCATGTGGTACATAAACAAGCAAGGGGGCACACATTCCTACCCCCTCTGCAGGCAAGCCATGACTTTGTGGAGCACAGCACTGATCTATCAAGTACATCTGCAGGCACAATTCCTGCCAGGAAAGAAAAATACTCTGGCAGACGAACTAAGCAGAAACCTCATGGATCATCACGAGTGGAAACTAGATCCACAAGTCTTCTGCATGATAACAAGGAAATGGGGATGCCCAGACATAGATCTATTTGCCTCCCCTCACAGCTGCCAACTACAGAGATTCTGCACAAGGACTTATCACTCACAAGCATGGAAGGTGGATGCTGTATCATTCAGCTGGAAAACCCTAACAGTTTATACCTTTCCACCACTGCCTCTCCTCCCCAAGGTACTCCTAAAAGTCAGACAAGAGAAGCCAAAAATGATTCTGATTGCCACAGACTGGCCACGCCAGTACTGGTACCCAATCCTAAAGAGTTTGTCTCAAGGCCCAGCCCGGACTTTACCTCAAATTCCTCATCTTCTGACCCAACAAAACAATCAGATCCTGCACAGCCAGCTCAGAACCTTTAAGTCTGGCTGCATGGCGAATAATATAACCACTCAGAACACACCTCGCTCTAAAGCAGTTATGGATGTCATTTTGGAAGCCAGGAGGCCCAGCACCAGGAAATCTTTTGCAGAAAAATGGAAGAGATTCTGTCCTTGGAACCAGGCACAAGGACTTGAACTGCTTGTTCCAAATATTCCTCAGATTTTACAATACCTAACTTGAGATGCTGGACAAAGGCCTATCCTTCTCATCAATTAAGATCCATGCCTCTGCAATTTAAGCTCATTACAATATGGAACCTCCTATTTTCTCACATCCACTGCTAAGACAGTACCTCAGAGGGGCCAAAAACTTAAGACCCCCAAGGAGAACACCGATACCTACATGGGACCTCAACTTTGTCTTGGAAAAGCTCACGCTGCCTCCTTTTGAGCCAGCCAATACTCTTATCATGGAAAACTGCTCTGCTCCTAGCAATAACTTCAGCAAGAAGAGTCTGAGTTACAGGCATTAATGGCAGTGGAACCCTTTATCATTTTTCATCCGGACAGGGTTTCTCGAAGGAAAACCCAACATTTATGCCAAAGGTAGTATCCAGTGTGGCTCTTAACCAAACCATTCATATGCCAACTTTTTATCCAAATCCTCAGAATAAAGGGGAGAGACTTCTGCACTCTTTGGACATACACAGGCAGCTACGCTTCTACTTGGACAAAACAAAAGCTTTCAGAAAAACTGAGCAACTTTTTGTGGCATATGTTGCAGGATCACAATGAAAGGCTATTTCAAGGCAGACTATTTCAAAATGGATAGGACACTACATTCATTTCTGCTATGCACCGCATGACAAATCAGTGCCTAAGAATATTAGGCCACATTCTACCAGGGTAGCAGCCACATCAGTATCCTTTCTCTGAGGAGTGCCAACCAAGGAAATTTTGGAGGCTGCAACTTGGAGTTCAGTGCACACTTATACCAAGCACCATCACTTACCTCTTTACTCTAAATCCAGAGCAGGCTTTGCCACTGCAGTTCTGCAGGGCCTCATAGCCACTCCTAATTCTGTTTAGACCCAGCCGCCCAACCTCAGCTTTGGGATTCAACCCAAGTATAATGACTGCAACAGTGAAACACGATGAACATAGTACAGTTGTGTACCTACCATAAATGTAGATGTTCGAGTGTATTCAGTGTTGCAGTCTAGGTTACCCACCCACCTTTCCCCTTTCTTTGCTGGGACTTATCTATACTTTATCCTATACAACCGATGTGGTGTATTTGCTTGTAGATGAAGGTATTATTTATTTGTGTATGTTTTTTATAAGCAATATGTATTGCCTACCTTCTTGGGGGCACCTGACATCTGGGGCAAGAAAAACTGAAGAAAATTGTGTCTGCTGCATCTTGTATACCCCTGGCGCACTGACGTCCGGGAAGAGGCGACAGCAACCGACACCGGACCAGGACCTTGGAATTCAGGCCGACTGCGGGTAGCCTGCTAGCACGATAACCCAAGTGTAATGACTGCAATAGTGAATACACTCAACATCTACATTTATGGTAGGTACACAACTGTACTTTCGCAAGTGCCGGTCGGCCGACTCCTGAAATTTTCGTTTTCGAGTTTCAGAACCAAAGTCTTCAATTAAAGCTAAGTACCCCATTGGGGAAACTTTTTCTTGCTCCTTACTGATGTCAGTAAAAGTTAATAATTGCATTACTTGTGGAAAGCAAATACCTCATAAAGATTTTAATTCGTACTGTATTCCTTGCCTGGGCCCTGACCACGACGTGCCTTGCTGTCAGTTTTGTGCTTTATTTAATCAGCACACTATCTGTCATCGGTATATTTTCGCCTCTAAATATTTCAAGTCTCTGTTTAATTATCCAGAAATGTCGTCTGTTAGCCATTCGACTACCGGGATTCCGAAAAAATGCAAAGATAAAGACAGACAAGCCGCCAATGTCCAAAACTGTCGACGGCGCTTCTCCCAAGCCAGTTCGCCGGTACTCTGGTGCTTTCGCAGCCCCTGATACCCGCTACTTCTGATTCGCAGGCCTCTACTGAGACACATTCGGAGTCTGGCATGCCGCGAGATGCTTCAACTGTGGAACCTGCGGATGTCTCTGCTTTGGATGGGTCTGGAGCTGCTGTGCAGGCACTGGCTTCTGAGGGTGAATTCAGGCCTACGAACTTGCATATTAAACTGATGCCTCCTTCTTCATTTAGGCCTAAATCTCGAACCATGCCTAAAAAAAGACGCCCAGGCCGCATGCTCAGGCCTCTGTGCCTAAAAAACAAATGATAAGAATGGCTGAAGATCGTATAACTAATCAGGGGAAGCCAACCTCCCCCTTCAAAGAGACCTAGGACTGAAGTTGTTTATGAATCTTCTGACCAGGATTTTGATTCTTCTGATGATCTGGATTTTCCCTTATCTACTTATGAGGATTCTGATGCAGAGGACTCTATTCCCTCTGCTTTCGTTCCAGAGGATTTTTCTTTTGGTGAAACTTTATATACTCTTGGGGAGCATTTCCACTGGGAAAGCCAAGATTTCTCCGATTCAAAAAAGAGGCTTAGGGATTTCTTACTCCTGCCTCAGCATAGGCCTTTAGCTATTCCTCCTGTACTAGACATTGTTGATGCTTTTTCGAAATCTAGTTTGGCCCCTGATTCTTTGCCTCCTGCTCCCAGAAAACCTGACAGATATTACAGGGTTCCTGATTCACACAAATTCCTTTTTAAGAATCAGATCCAGAGACTATTTCACAGGGACCCAAGGGCATTAAGGCTTCTACTGCTAAAAATCCTACCCCTTCTGATAGAGACTCCAGGGAGCTGGATAGAATGGGTAAGAAGGTTTACACTTCTGCAGCCTTGTCCATTAGGGCTTTAAACTGCCAGTTTCATATATTGCTTAAACAGAAAATGATGTTGATTCCTGACTCTGCGGAAAATAAAGAATTACAAGTTTTAATGCATTCTGCTGAACAGGTTGAAAAACTTACTTTGCAATGTGGATTTGATTCATTGGAGGCCTTTTGCAGGGCTGTTGTTACTGGGTCTGTGCTCAGAAGGCATGCTTGGCTTAAGGAGCAGTCTTTGCCTGATCATGTTAAAGCTGAATTGTTGGATGCTCCCTTAAATCAGGACCGCCTGTTTGGCAACAAGGCTGAGGAAGTTCTTAAAAAGATGGAAGATAAAGCTAAATCTATGCAAACTTAAAGATTTCTTACAGGTTCAGCCTTCTAGATTTAGTAGGCACTGGCCCTTTAAGAATTGGTCCTTTCCAGCCCTTCCAGGTCTTCTCAAGCCAATCCCAGACACAGCAGAAACGCCAGGTTTCAGTCCCAGGGGACACCCAAGACTAAGCAGTAGGGGGTTTCTGCACCCAAATCAGGGAGAAGTAAGACTTCCCCCTATGGTAAACTGTCTCAATGATTTGCTTTTAAAATTTCCAAGCACTTCCCAACTGAATGCTTTTTTAGGCGGAAAGATTGGTCTGCACTTCAAAAACTGGGAACACATTACCCAGGACAAATGGGTTTTAAATATCGTGCCAGTATAAAACAAGGCTCACCACAGTGAACTGTATTTCAAACAGCTTTAATAGTAAACTGCAGATATAGTAAGCGCTTTCACGTATAACAAACGCTTCATCAGACTGCAGTACTGCCGTAAAAAAACAACTCCATTTCAAGTATCCCATCAATTAACCCCATCCAATCATCTAAAAGACCTCATGAATAATTTATTACAGTAAATTCAACTAAAACTAAATGAAAAAAAAAAATATATATATATATATATATATATATATATATATATATATATATATATATATATATATATTAAGATAAGAACTGCATTTATCATAATATATATTAAAAAAAAATGTCAGTGACTACAGGGACGTGCTGCTAAGAACGGTTTCAAAGTCACCTTTTCATTCAGCCCATGTGCCCTATGGGCTTCTAGTCTCATAATCCATCAATATATCACCTAGCCTATCAGTCTGATCATTTCTAGCACCCTAAACTTAAAATTATGTCTTGTGCCAACACTCAGTATGTGTCTCACCAAAGCATTTCTGTCATCTTCTTTATTAATGGCGTATGTATGTTCTCTGATCCGCTCTCTGAGACTTTTATTCGTTTTACCTACATAAAAAGACTTGCTTATCTGGCACTGTGCCAAGTATATCAAGTCTCTGGATCTGCAGTCACTATAATGACATAGCCTATACTCATGTCCTGTGTCAGGATGTGTGAAACAGTTATCCCCTACCATACAAGAACACTGGTTACATCTTTGACAAGGAAAAGTACCATATCTATTGGAATTCATGAAACCTTTCTTGTCTTGTTCATAACATAGTAACCTTTTCAAAGATTTTGTATTCCTGTAGGTAAAATTGGGCCTAGGTCCCACTATTTCTAATATTTTTTCATCTGCGCTTAATATACCCCAATTTTTGTGTATAACATCCTTGACCTTAATTTTCCTATTGTAATATGGAATAATTATCCTGTTTTTTTTATCATCCTGTTTATTATTGATATTTATATTTGCAGCAGCTCCAGCCTCCTCCCTATTCTTATGTAGGTATGGTTTTCCTTTACCTGTTCTCAACAAATTAGTTTCTTGCAACATATGTTCTACTTTTGTGTTATAACCCCTATCACTAAAGTTTTTCGCCAATATTTTTTGATGTTTCTGATGACTGTCTTCATTGGTGGTTAACCTTGATGCCCTTCACTATATTAGTGTATATACAGTAAATACACTGTAACATATACATTTATGGTAAGTGTACACAGCTGTACTTTTCCCCTCATGACCAGGATTTACTCTTATCTACCTATGAGGATTCTGATGCAGAGGACTGTATCCCCCCCCCCCCCCAAGATTTCTGTTTTGGTGAAACCTTGCATACTCTTAGGGAGTATTTTCGTTGGGAAAGCCAGTATTACTCTGATTCTAAAAAGAGGCTTAGGGATTTCTTATTCCTGCCCCAGCACAATCCTTTAGCTATCCCTCCTGTACTGGACATTGTGGATGATGCCTTTTCAGAATCTAGCTTGGCCCGTGACTCTCTACCTCCTGCTCCCAGAAAACCTGGTAGATATTACAGGGTTCCTGACTTTCACAAGTTCCTTTTTAAAAATCCCACTGCGGATCCTGAGACCATTTCACAGGGACCCAAGGGCATTAAGGCTACTACTGCCAAAAATCTTACCCCTCTGATAGAGACTCTATGGCATTGGATAGATGGGGTAAGAAGGTATACACTTCTGCAACCTTGGCCATTGGGCCCTTAAACTGCCAGTTTCATATGTTAAACTATCAGCAGCATATTATTGGACTGCTTAAACAGAAAGTTGTTGATTCCTGATTGTGCTGAAAATAAGGATTTACAGCATTTAATGCATTCCGCTGAACAGGTTGTAAAACATGCTTTGCAATGTGGTTTTGATTCACTAGAGGCATCTTGCAGGGCTACTGTCACTGGGTCTGTACTTGGAAAGCATGCTTGGCTTAAGGAGCAATCCTTGCCACATCATGTTAAAGCTAAATTACTGGATGCTCCCTTAAATCAGGACCGCCTGTTTGGCAACTGTCTCAATGACTTAACTTTAAAACTAACAAGCACTTCTCAACTGACTGCTCCTTTAGGGGGAAAGATTGCTCTGCAGGCAAAAAACTGTGAATTCATTACCCAGGACAAATGGGTTTTAAATATAGTTTCCCAAGGATACAGATTTCAATTCCATACATTACCAACCCCAAACGATTGGCCAGATCTACCCCAAATCAGTGGGCAGAGGCTCAAAAGTAAGCACACACTCTCTTAAGCATAAAGGCTATTCAAACTGTACCAGAAGAGGAAAAGGGACAATGTTTTTACTCAAAACTCTTTTCTGGTATCCAGAAAAGACAACTCATGATGTCCTATCCTGGACCTATCTACTTTAAACACCTTTTTGGTGATTCCAAAATTCAGAATGCTAACTGTTCACCATTTGCTTCCTGTGCTAGGCAAAGATGCCTGGTTGGCAACACTCTGTTTAAAGGAAGCCTACCTACATATCCCAATCAGGGAATCTTGCAGAAGATACCTATGCTTCAAAGCAGGCTACTTGCACTATCAGTACTCTGCACTGCCCTGTGGCTTATCTACTGCGCCCAGGGTATTCAAAGTGCCTAGCTCCAGTCATTGCATTTTCAGGTAAAGAAATAGTCAAATATATGCATACCTGGACGATTGTCTAATTCAGGCAGAAAGCCAGGACATACTTTTGAATCATCTGGCATTTGTACATAAGGTGCTAACTTGTCTGGGGTACACCATAAACAAAAATAAATCAAATCTGGTACCCTGTCAACAAATTATATTCCTACTAAAACAGCCGTACATGAACTAAGAAGAAAAAAAGCAAGTAACCGGTCTGCCAACCACAAACTGTTTATTTAATTTGAGCGCTTTCATCAGGCGTTCACCCCAAGACTTCTTCAGAATAAAAACAGCTGTAACCAACTTCCGTTTAAATAAGCAACCAGTCAAGTCACATGTATAAACAGTGCTAAGTTGCAGTATGTTATGAGCAAACCATTTGTTGAGATTTATCTGGACTTGTAAATTATATTCCTGGGAGCAAGCTTGAATACAATTTCCCAGATGGCTTTCCTCACGCCAGAGAAACAAATTAATTTGACAATTTACTTCAAAGTAATGGCCCAAAAACCCTGCTATCTGCAAGGCAAATACTGCAAGCCTTGGGGTTCATGGCCTCCTGCAGTCTACTAATTCCATATGTAATACTGCATATGAGGAAACTACAATGGTATCTAAAAAGCCTGTGGTGTCAACATTCACAGGATCTAGAAGCTATGATACCTTGCCTACGTCTAGAGTTCCTTTGGGCAGAGGCCTGCCACCAAAACAAGGGGCTACCATTATTCACACTACCCCCTGCCGCCCAAACCTTAACAGACGCATCAGACTAAGCATGGGGGGCTCATCTGGCAGGGAAGTGCATTCAGGGGAAATGGAACCCAAGTCAAATGCACCTACACATAAATCAAAAGGAAATATTAACTGTACAGAATGCTCTGACAGCCTTCAAGGACCACATTCTTCTAGAACAACTAATGGTAAAGACTGACAACACCACGGTCATGTGGTACATAAACAAGCAGGGGGGTATACACACTTACCCCCTCTGCAGACTAGCCATGGCATTGTGGAACACAGCCTTGAGCTACCAAGTGAATCTACAAGCTCAATTCCTGCCAGGAAAACTAAATACACTGGCAGATGGACTAAGCAAAAACCTTATGGATCCACACAAGTGGAAACTGGAACCAAGGATTTTCAACATGTTGACAAGCAAATGGGGAAGCCCAGATATAGACTTGTTTGACTCCCCCCAGAAACATCAATTGTACAAATTTTGCACAAGGATTCCTCTCAAACTAGCTTTGAAAGTGGATGCTCTATCCTTCAGCTGGAAAACCCTATCAGTTTATGCCTTTCCTCCTCTACTTCTGCTCTCCAAGGTACTTCTAAAGATCAAACAGGACAAGCCAAGGACAATTTTAATTGCACCAGACTGGCCACGCCAACAATGGTTCCCCCTCCTGCGCACTGTGTCACGCTTGGCCCCATGCCACCTGCCTTAGACTCCTTCCCTGCTGTCTCAGCAGGAGAACTAGATTCTACACCCTCAGCTGCAAACCCTGAACCTAGCAGTCTGGCTAATTACCTAATCTCTCCTTTACCACCCTTCATTAAATCAGTGATGGATATCATTCTAGGAGGCCTGGTACTAGTAAATCTTATGCTGCAAAATGGAAAAGATTTTGTACCTGGAACCAATCTCAAGGGACGAGTGCAGCAGTGCCCAATT
This sequence comes from Protopterus annectens, assembly GCF_019279795.1. NCBI lineage: Eukaryota > Metazoa > Chordata > Ceratodontiformes > Protopteridae > Protopterus > Protopterus annectens. Next base: position 535,339,181 of record NC_056727.1, on the reverse strand, counting down.
TACCTCAGATTCTACAATATTTGACTGAGATGCTTCATAAGGGCTTGTCCTTTTCCTCCATCAAAATTCATGCCTCAGACATTTCAGCTCATTATAGCACAGAGCCTCCCCTCTTCTCTCACCCACTGCTCAAGCAGTTCCTCAGAGGGGCCAAAAACTTAAGACTACCCAAGAGAGCCCCAACTCCAGCCTGGGACCTTAACTTTGTCTTGGCGAAACTCACTCTTCCTCCTTTTGAGCCAGCTGCAAGTGCAGATTTAAAATTCCTCTCTTCTAAAACAGCTTTCCTTTTAGCAATCACTTCTGCAAGAAGGGTATCTGAGTTTACAGGCCTTTAAGGCAGTGGAGCCTTTCATCATCTTTCATGTGGACAGGGTTTCCCTCAGGACCAATTCCTCCTTCATGCCCAAGGTGGTATCCAGAGTGGCTCTTAATCAATCCATTCATTTGCCTACCTTCTTTTCTAATCCACAGAACAAAGGGGAACAGATACTGCACTCCTTATATGTGCGCAGACAACTTTGATTTTACTTGGACAGGATTAAATCTCAAAGGAAATATCAACAACTGCTGGTGGCATTTGCTGCAGGGACAGAGGGGAAAGCTATTTCAAAGCAAACCATTTCAAAATGGATAGGCCACTGCATTCATTTCTGCTACAAGCACCATGGAAAACCTATCCCACAGGGCATCAAACCCCATTCAACCAGGGCTGCATCTACCTCTACAGCCTTTCTTAGGGGTGTCCCTACAAGGGACATCCTAGAAGTTGCTACCTGGAGTTCTGTACATACTTTCACCTAGCATTACCATTTAACAATTTTCTCTAAATCCAGAGCTGGCTTTGCCACTGCAGTCTTGCAGGGCCTTATAGCTGGTCCTAATGCTATCTAAATGCCTCCTCCCATCCTTAGCTTTGGGAATCTACCCAAATGTGATGACTGCAACAGTGAAACACGAAGAACATAGTACAGTTGTGTACACTTGCCATAAATGTAGAGATGTTCAAGTGTGTTCATTGTTGCAGTCCTGGTTACCTTCCCTCCAGCCCCCTGACTTCTTTTGTCTATACCTTTACTCTCCTTTACTGTGCTTAAAAGCTTTTTGGTGTATTTGCTTTTTTGTTGGCAGTGTAACCTTGTGTGTGTGTGTATGTATTATATATATATATATATATATATATATATATGTGTGTGTGTGTGTGTGTGTGTATATATGTATATATATATATATATATATATATATATATATATATATATATATATATGTATATATATTGCTTCCCCTTAGGGGTGCACCTGACATATGGGGCAAGAAAAACTGATGTAATGGCGTTGGCTGCATGCTTTTTATACCCCTGACTACCTGACGTCACAGAGGATGAGACAGCAACCGACACAGGACCCAAGACTTTGATAATCACGCCAACTGAGGGCTACTGCAAGCAGATAACCCCCAGATGTGATGACTGCAACAGTGAATGCACTCTAACATCCACATTTTATGGTAAGTGTACACAACTGTACTCTGTTTAGGCAGGGGGGCAAGCCCCCCTGTGCCCCCCACACCCCGCTACTTAAATATACCAACTCCGAGATCGCACTTTAACAGAGTATGGTGCGGAAAGGGAAGATTTCCTTTTCCTACACTGTAGCGCAATCTCGGAGTTGGTATATTTAAGTTGTGGGGTGTGCAGGGGGGCTTGTCCCCCTGCTTAAACCCATTAGGGTAAGTATTTGATTGAAAATTTTTTTTTATTTTCGAAGTTACAGAATTTCGATAATATGGTGTCGACCATAGTGTATTCAATGTTCCGTAACTTCGAGATTATAATGTAGACCCCCAACAATGCTTTGGCTAAACGCATTATGAATAAGCCTGGATATTTTTTTCGGGTCTGTATTAAATCAGCGAATGCTGATTTTATCGCCCCTTGGAGAGAAAGCTGACAATCCCGAAGACATGGAACAGCTATTTTTTTTTCCCCAGGGAAAAAAATATCGCTGGGCCATTTTTGGGACTTTGCCATTTCTTCCACTGTGGTGCAATCTCCGAGTTGGTATATTTAAGTAGGGGGTGTGGGGGGCAAAGCCCCCACTTTATTTTGTGTTTTGAACTTTTTTTTGTGTGGAGCAACTATTTTTTTTCACACGGGGAAAAACATCACTGTTCTGTTTCTTTGTGATTGTCAGCTTTCGGTCTTAAAGGGTCGATAAATACATAGACCGTTTTTTTTTCTTTTGTTTGGGTTGGACCAGGTTGTTAAAAACCCTGGGGGGGGGGGGGGGGACTTTGGGAAGATCTATTGGAGCAACGTTGTCATGGCAACTCTAGTTTAATGCTGGGGTACCCCCAGGGTTAAATTAATATATTTCTATCGTTAGTGTATTAAGATTAAAATCTTATTTAGTGTAACGTCTTGTGTGTTGTATTTTTTTTGTGTTTCAGTAGTTTGTGTGTTTTTTAAAACAAGTGTGTCATGTTAATTTTAAGTTCTGTATGAAAGTTTATATGCAAATTGAGAGTGGGGCATGATGGGTCATGTGATTTCTTCATTAAGTATTTTAGTGTCTTGGTAGTGAATGTATTTTACTCTGAAGAAGTCTTGAAAGCACTCAGTCATTTTATTGTGTGTGTTTTCTGATTCCTCCATTTCTGGTGCCTTTGGTTTGGATTCACTGTTTTTAGTATTGTGTGTTGGGTTACTGTTTTTTGTTTGTCATCCCTGTCAGATCCAGGGTGTTAGAGTTGACTCCAAAGTTATTGGAGCCATCTCTGCCTCTTGGAGTTTTGCCAGTGAGTAGCTTGGTTCCGACCTCTGCCTTGGGTGACTGCCTTTGGGGCTTTTGAGCCAGTGGGGCGCAAGCTTGGCTTCTCGGCTCCTTTTACTTTCTTCTCCCTTGGTGTTCCGCTTTTGAGGTAGCGGAGAGCATGTTTTCTGCTGCTTCAGGATGGACTGCTGCTCCTCTTTGGATCTCCCCTCTGGATCCGGTGTTTCTCTAAACTTTGAGGCGTCTCACTTTACTCCGCAGAAACAGCCAACCCAAAATCTCCAGGCTACCCAGCAGGGTATTACCCATTACCGTTTCTTCAGATACTTCTCTGGAGCATCCCACCAAAGAAGTCCCTAGGAAGAGCAAGTGCAAGAGGACACCCTTGGACTCCCCTCAGGAGCCAGTGATTGAAGATACCGATTTTGATGAGAGGGAAGCGTCCACATCAAAATCAGCACAACTCAAGAAAATCCAAGTAACTCACGAAAACCACCAAAAAGAGCAGGAACTAGATGCACACAGGTTTATTCTGGTACCTCGGCTTCCACAGCCTTCAAAGGAATAACCATTTCCAAAACACATGCATCATTTTATACAAATTTTCTTAAATTTTCTTAATTAGTTAATTGGATAATCATACATTATTAACAGAATTAAAGGGGCCATAGAAGAAAAATTACTAACACACAAACAGTAAGAAGTATTTTTGGATATGTTTAAGTATTTTAAGAAAATGCAGGAAGCAATATAAAATACACAATACAAAAATTAATTTTTCTAATACTGCATAATGGTCAAGTTATATTCTAAATTTAAACCTAAGGTTTCAAAGTACCAAAGTTGAGAATAAACATACATACTTTCCAATTTTAACAGCTTACATAGGAAATTCCCAGTATTATAACTGTCAGGTCTAGCCAAAGCACAGAAAAAGAAAGAATCCAGATTTCCATTGTGTAATGTATTAAAATGTTCAGAAACTGGATTTTCCATTCTGCCATTTCTAATATCACCCATGTGTTTCATAATTCTCAACTTTAGCTGGCGTTTGGTTTGTCCTATGTAGTATTTAGGTGGAGTACATCCACAGCCCACTATATAAACCACCCCACAAGATCTGCAGTTAAACGTATCCTGAGCTCGATATTTTATGCCATTATGCTTCCTGCATTCTCTTAAAATACTTAAACATATCCAAAAATACTTCTTACTGTTTGTGTGTTAGTAATTTTTCTTCTATGGCCCCTTTAATTCTGTTAATAATGTATGATTATCCAATTAACTAATTAAGAAAATTTAAGAAAATTTGTATAAAATGATGCATGTGTTTTGGAAATGGTTATTCCTTTGAAGGCTGTGGAAGCCGAGGTACCAGAATAAACCTGTGTGCATCTAGTTCCTGCTCTTTTTGGTGGTTTTCGTGAGAGGGAAGCATCCCCAAGATCACCATCCAGTGACATCTCATTTGGAGACATCCTAGAGATACTTAAGCAGAGGAGTTGTTGGTCAACTGTTAACACTTCCCAAGAGGAATCTGCATTCCTGGAGGCTTTTGAGTCTGGCCTATCTACCTCCTGGATGACTGCACACCAACGAGCTCATTGACTTGATCTCTAGGCCGGCTTGGAAGGACCTAGTCACAGTTGAAACAATCCCCAAGAAACCAGACTGGATTTTGGCACCATCTCAAGGAAAATAATTTTGGAGCAAGGGAGTACTGGTAGACGCCATGATTGTGGTGGCAGCCACCAAGAAGGAACTCACGGAACATTTTTATACTGTCCAGGGAGTTAAGTGCATTGGACAGATTCTGGAAGCGTGTTTATGCTTCAGTGAAATTTGCACTCAGATTGTGGAATTATTTGGCACATTTTAGATTGTAGAGGGGTTTGAGTAAGGAACTCTCCAAATCCCTTCCCAGGACCAGTACTTCTGAGGTTCAGACTTCTCTGTCCTTGCAGCTGGCTGCCCTGCAGTCTATTACTAATTCATCCATGAGGCACATTTCGCATGCGGCTGAAGATACCTCAAGGACACTGAGTTCAGGCATTCTTGGATGCGCTTACGTGACTTACTGGAGCCCTTCCAAGTCTTCCTTTGTTAATGTACCTTTTGACAGAGCCTCTTTGTCCCTAAGGTAAAAGACGCACTCTCCTGGTGTGAGCAACATGGAAAGACACTTTCTGCAGTGGGAATACATTTTTTGATCCCTCAAGGAACTTTTTCCAGGAATCAACGAGCAGGTCACAAAATTTGGTTCAGAAAGTCCTTGGGTCCTTTCCAAGATCCACATGGAATTATTTCCCCCGGGGCAGGGGGGGTGAATGTTAGAGACTGCCCATGTGGCAGCGGAGGTCCATGGAACCATGGGTCCAGAGATTCCTTTTCTGACTGACCCTACTAACGCTGCTGAAAGGAGGCCCGATTGTCCACCTCTGGAGGCAATTGGGGGTTGTTTATCCCTGCACCAGAGAGCCTGACTTGACATGAAAGATACATGGTTGCAGAGGATTATTTCCAGAGGTTATATAATTCCTTTGTCTCTACCTCCCCCCCCCCAGCAGAAAAAAAAAATCCTGCTGCTCTATCCAATCAGAAAAAAAGCAGCAGTTCTAGAAATAAAAAAAAAGCTGCAGAGAAAAGTCATCCAAGAGGTCGCGATCCACCAGACCAGAAAGAATCCAGAACATAGTCAAGATTCTTTTTGGTGCCAAAGAAAACGGGGGACTGGAGACCAGTTTTGGATCTCAGCAATCTGAAGAAATCAGTGCAGTATACCAAGTTCTTGAACGTCACGATTCAGTCCATTTTGTCGTTTTTGCATGAGGACAACTAGATATCCTCAGTAGATCTTCAGGATGCGTATTGTAACATAAAAATGAACAGGTGATCGAGGAGATTCATATGCTTCTGACTGGGAGAGCAGGTCATTACCAGTTCACAGCTCTGCCCTTTGGTCTCACCACAACCCCAGAGTGTTCAGATGTATGGCAGTAGCAGCAGCTCGGTTGAGACTGCAGGGATTTGGAGTTTTTCCAAAGTTGGATGAGTTTCTCATAACTGCTCTGGCAAGGCATCTACCGATTAAAAAATTTGAGACCAGATACTCCAGACATGCTCCCTTCTGGGGATTACATAAATTACAACAAATCTCACAACTGTCTCACATTGGAATTTATCGGAGCAAATTTCAACACAGTATCTCTGACTGCCTTTCTTCCTTTTCCAAGAGTACAGACTATCAGATTCCAGGGCAGAAAGATAATCCAAAATTCCTCAATTTCAGCCTGGTTAATCCTACAAGCCCTGGGATCAGAGTCTGCAGCGATAGTTCTGGTTCCTCTAGCAAGATTTCATATGAGGATTCTGCAGTGGATGCTACCAACTCAGTGGCCCATTCTACACCAGCCTATGTCCTCCCAGATCAATATCACCCAAGCATGCAAAAAATATCTCTGGTGGTGGATTTGCTCAGATAAGGTTCCACAAGGTAATGCCTTCATTCTTTCTCAGCCCAAGGCTGTAGTGACCATGGACGCTTCCCATATTGGTTTGGGGGGGGGGAACATTTCTTGGGAAAGACGTTCCAAGGCACATGGTCCCCCGAAGAGGCCAACATGCATATCAATGTCCTGGAAATGAGAACAGTACTCGTAGCGTTGCTGGCCTTTCAAGACTCTCTCCCTTATGGAACAATTGTGATTCAAACACAATGTCTGTAAATCAACAAACAAGGAGGAACCTTCATCTTACCCCCTTGTGTCAAGAAGCTCTGAATTTGGCAATGGGCAGACTCTTCCAACCGATTTGTAATAGCAACGCATATCCTGGGGAACTCCAATTTGATACCAGATAAGTTGAGGAGTTCAGTTGTATTACCTCTAGTGGTCGCTCAACAAAAGTGGCAGAAATTATTTTTTGCCACTGGGGTCAGTCATGCTGCAACCTGTTTGCATCTCCCCTGAACAAGTGCAACAGGTTCTTTGACCTAATCCCCCCGCCGGGGAAGTCAGAGAGAGACTTTTCTACATGACTATCCCCCCAGCTGCCGGTTTAGGGCCTGAGGTATGTCCAATAGGCTTGGTGACTTTGTTGGGTACCGTGTCGGATGCCTCCTTAGTTTGTCAAGCCTGCACATCTGCAGAGGTTCCAATGACGGCCTTCGATGTTGGGAAGGGGGGGACCGGGTTCGCCCTAATGACTAGCGTTACCATCAGTCCCTGAGGAAGGCACTTCTAGTCCTAGGCTGATGTCTGACACTAGGCCTTCACCTACTCAGCCTGGACCTAAGACTCCTTTTCTGAAAAGAAAACAGAAGTCTAAAGATGCGTCTCCTCCATCAGAAAGTTTGCCTGATTGACAGGCATTTTCCTAATCTCTCTTTCTGGCCTTCTTGGCCCTGAGGCCTACTTCGTCATATAGACTCCTGCTGCTCTTCCAGCCTTGAGCTCCAGGCCTGTTTCTGCTGGCTCATTGCCACATCCAGACCCATGATGAAGATTCTTCATCTTCTGAGTCCCTCTCCTATGCCTAACCGCTGGTTTCACCCCTGTAATACTGTTCTCCAGAAGAGGATTCCTTGGAAGGCGATACCACCACCTGAGGGCATCACCTTTGGGGAAACTATTTCCAAGATGAGGGGATACTTTAAATGGGATTCCACACAAATGACAGAAGTACAGAAGAGGTGTTGCTAGCTTCTGCAGATGGAACCCCCCCCCCCCCCCAGCCATCCCTCCAGTAATTCCAGCCTATTTGGATGCTTTTGGCTCAGCTTCCAAGACTCCAGTCTCGTCGGCCACCTTACCCCTAAAAGACCAGATAGGTTATATAAAGATCCTGATCACTTTTAATTCCTTATTAAGCCTCCCATGGAAGACCCCCCGCTGTTGTTGATGTCTCAACAGACAGTCCAGACAGCTACCCTCTTCTTCCTTTCTGCCATTAGATAAAGATAGCGAAGTGATGGACAGGTCAGGAAAGAAAATTTATACTAGTTCATCCTTGACCTTTAGAGCCATTAATTACCTAACTCGTATGGTAAAATACACTTTAGACCTAGTTTCACAAGCCATGAATCTGCTGTCCTCCATTCCAGGTTCTCCCATCAAAACCACAAGATGCCTCTAAACTTTCCTTAGCTGCACAAGTCACTAGACATTCCATTAAATGCAGCTATGATGCTGCTGAAGCATCAGCTAGGTCAGCTGCATCATCAGTCCTTCATAGGTACTCCTGGCTCAGGCTTAGAGCCATTGACAGATGACGTCAAAAACAGGGATTATGGATGCCCCTCTTGACAATATATTCCTCTTTGGAAAACAGCAGAATTGTTTAAAAACCTGCAGGAGAAGAGCAAGGAGCTGCAGGACCTCAAGCACCTCTTTGTCTCACCAGTGCCTAAGTTTTACAGAAACTACCCTGCCAAACCAAGTTTTGTCAGGAAGGCCTCTGCACCTCCTACTTCCAAATCCATTAAAGGTGCCAGGAAACCTTTCTCTACCCAGACCTAGCACTCTCAAACTAATCAAAGACGGCCCTTTCCTGATGAGCCTAACAATGCGCGACTGTCAACTCCGCCTTACCTCCTTTCCCTTTCTGCCACTCTTACCGTCTTCCCCTGTGCCAACAGATCACCTCACTCAAACAGGGTTTATCAATTGTGGAAAAAGGGTATTTAATTTCTTGGCAGGGAAAACATTCCCCAAAATGTATCCCCCTCCCACCAAAAGACCAAATCCATCTCATCCCTCAAGGTATTCAAGATCTGGTTCTACAGGACACAATAGAAAGGGTGCCCCAGGACAGGAAGGTCAAGGCTTCTATTGCAGGCTATTCCTAGTCCCAAGAAAGGTAGCCCGTGGAGACCCGTCCTGGACCTCTCTTCTAACCCCCTTTCTGCATGCTGTGCCTTCAAACCCTTCTTCCACTCTTAATACCCAGTTCCCTTCTGGTCACTTTAGACCTGAAGGAGGCATATCTTCACATCCCTGTCCAGCCAGCCTTTCATTTTGCAGTGCAATCTTCGCACTGTCAGTTTTACTGCCTTACCTTTTGGTTTGTCTACATCTCCAAGGGTATTTACAAAATGTCTAGCCCCTGCTTTGGCCTTTTGCAGAACAAAAGGCATTCAGATCTTCCCATACTTAGACGACCTCTTCATCCAGGCAGAAGATCCAAGTACCCTTCAAAGACACCTTCACTTCACCATTTCCCTCCTCAAAAGTCTGGGTTTCAGTCAACCTACTCAAGTCCTCCCTTACTCCTTCCCAAGACCAGATTTTCTTGGGTTGCAGAATAAGAACGGATTTGATGAAGGCTTTTCTCCCACTAGAAAAGGTCACTTAACTGACCAACTTCTTTCAAAAACTACTCCTAGTCAACTGCATTTCAGCCAGGGAATTCCTTCCCTTCCTGAGTCTGATGGCAGCCACTCTTCCCATGTTGCCTCTTGCCAGGCTACACATGAAGTTTCAATAGTATTTGAAGTAGGTCTGGTCCCAGCATGCCCATCCACTAGAGATGTTCTTTGTGTTTCACTGTTGCAGTCATTACATTTGGGTAATCTGCTGGCAGGTTGTCCTCAGTTGGCCTAAATAACAAAGTCTTGGGTCCTGCGTCGGTTGCTGTCTCTTCTTCCATGACGTCAGGTTGGCAGGGGTATAAAACATGCAGCTGACGCCATTTTATTCAGTCTTTCTTACCGTGCCTGAAGCATAAGCAGTTCGCAAGTGCCGGTCGGCCGACTCCTGAAATTTTCGCATTTGAGTTTCAGAACCGAAGTCTTCAACTAAAGCTAAGTACCCCGTTGGGGAAACATTTTCTTGCTCCTTACCGATGTCAGTAAAAGTTAATAATTGCATTACTTGTGGGAAGCAAATACCTCCTAAGGATTTTCATTTGTACTGTATTCCTTGCCTAGGCCCAGATCATAACGTGCCTTGCTGTCGGTTTTGTGCTAGATTTAACAAACGCATTATTAAGCGTCTGTATATTTTTGCTTCTAAATATTTTGGATCAAGATTTAATTACCCTGAAATGTCGTCTATTAGCAATGTGACTACCGAAGTTCACAAAAACGCAAAGAAAAAGACAGAGGCAGACCGTCTAGGTCCAAAACCGACGACAAAACTTCTAAGCCTGTCGCTGATGCTCAGTGAGGTGCTTTTGCAGCCCCTGATACCCACTACTTTTGAGTCGCAGGCCTCTACCGAGACCCATGCAGAGTCCGGTATGCTGCGAGATTCTCAGAGTATTGAACCCACAGATGTCTCTCCCTCGGATGGGTGTGGAGCCACTGAGCAGTCACCGGCTTCTGAGGGTGTTTTCAGGCCTCAAAATTTTTATATAAAACAGATGCCAGCTTCAAAAATCAAGGTAAAAAACCTCTTCTATATCTAAAAAACTGATGCATGAGCCACGTGCTCAGGGACCTATGCCTAAAAAACAGATGATCAAAATGGCTGAGGACTTAATTACCTTGATCAGGGGTTCCCAATCCCCCCCTGCTAAGAGGCCTAGGCAAGCCACTGATTATGAATCTTCAGATCAGGTTTCCATTTCTTCTGATTCCTCTTCTGATCAGGAATTTTTTATTCCACCCTATGAGGATTCTGATGCAGAAGAATCTATACCATCTGCATCTCCTCCTGAGGTTTACTCTTTTGGAGAAACTTTGCATATTTTAAGGGAACATTTTCACTGGGAGAGTCAGGATTTCTCTGAATCAAAAAAGAGGCTTGGGGATTTCCTCCTCCTTCCTTAGCATAGGCCTTTGGCTATACCTCCTGTATTAGACATTTGTTGATGATGTGTTTTCAGAATAAAGCATGGCTCCTGATTCACTGCGTCCGGCTCCTAGTAAGCCAGACAGATATTACAGGGTTCCTGACTCCCACAAATTTCTATTCAAAAATCCTGCTGCTGATCCTGAGACTATCTCACAGGGTCCCAAAGGTGTGAAGGCCTCTATAGCCATAAATTCTACCCCCTCTGATAAAGATTCCAGGGCGCTGGATAGATGGGGAAATAAGGTTTATACGTTTGCAACCTTGGCAATTAGGCCTTAAACTGCCAGTTTCATATGCTTAAATATCAACAGCATGTTATGGGCTTGTTGAAATAGAAAATGATGTTGATTTCTGATTGTGTGGAAAATAAAGAATTACAGGAATTAGCAGAACATGTTGGAAAGCATATTTTGCAATGTGGTTTTGATTCCTTGGAGGCTTCTTGCAGGGTCGCAGTTAACTGCATCTGTGATTAGAAGGCATGCCTGGCTCAAGGAGCAAAATCTGCCTGATCATATTAAAGCTAAATTGTTGGATGCCCCTTGCAGCATGATACTCTGGTAATAAGGCAGAAGAGATTTTAAAGAAAATGGAAGACAAAGCTAAATCTATGCAAACTGTAAAAGATTTCTTAGAAGTGCAGCCACCCAGATTCAGTAGGCACTGGCCTACTAAAAATTGGTCCTTTCCTGTGTCCAACAGAGCCACTCAGGGCAAATCCAGGTGACCAAAAGGCTCTAGGTACCAATCACAGGGTTCTTACAGGTCAAAGCAATGGGGTGCCTCCACCTCCAAATCTGGAGGAAATAAAGCACAACCCTACATTAAGCAGTCTCAATGACTTCCCTCTACCTTCATCAAGCACTTATCTTTTGGCAGCCCCCTTGGGGGGAAAATTAGCACTTCACGCTCAAAATTGGCAGCTAATTACCCAGGACAAGTGGGTATTGAACATAGTATCCCAGGGGTACAGATGTAATTTTCATACGTTGCCAATTCCAAACGGTTGGCCAAATCTGCCACAAAATCAGTGGGCAGAAGCTCAGAAACAAGTTATGTCCCTCATGGATATGGGGCCTATTCATCCAGTACCAGAAAAGGAAAAAGGACAAGGTTTTTATTCAAAGCTTTTCCTGGTACCCAGAAAAGACAATGCCTGGCATCCTATAATGGACTTATTGATTTTGAACACGTTCCTGGACATTCCAAAATTCAAAATGCTGACTTTACAACAGCTACTGCCTATGCTGAGCAGGAATGCTTGGTTAGTGACTCTAGACTTAAGAGGCATACCTGCATATCCCAATAAGGGAATTGTGCAGAAGATACCTCCGCTTCAAGGCAGGTTTTTTGCATTACCAATTCTCTGCACTGCCTTTTGGCTTATCTACTGCACCCAGGGTCTTTACAAAGTGCCTGGAACCAGTAATTGCATTATGCAGGCAAAGAAGCATACAAATTTATCTTTATCTAGACTACTGTCTCATTCAAGCAGAGGACAAGGACACTCTTCTTCAACATCTGGCGTTTGTAAAAAGGCTTCTAACATGCCTAGGGTACACAAATGAAAAGAAATCCCAACTGGTACCCTCTCAAATAATTACATTCCTGGGTATAAGCTTGAATACATCTGTCCAGATGGCTTACCTTACGCCAGACAAACAAAGGCAACTGACAACGTAATTCAAACGAATGGCAACAAAAACCCAATTATCTGCAAGACAAATTCTGCAGGCTTTGGGGTTCATGGCATCCTGCATTCTACTGATTCCATATGCGAGACTGCATTGTCACAATGATTCCTCTTATTCCCTGCCTACAACAGGAGTTTCTTTGGTGGGCAGAGACATGTCACCAAAACAAGGGACTGTCATTCACTCTACCCCCTGCCACCCAAACCTTAACTGCAGACACTTCAGACTATGCTTGGGTGGCCCACCTGGCGGGGAGATGCATTCAGGGTAAATGGAGCCCAAAACAAATGCATCTGCATATCAACCAGAAAGAGATGCTAGCTGTTCAGAATGCTCTGACAGCCTTCAAGGACTTGCTTCGCCCAGAACAACTACTGATAAAGACGGACAACACCACTGTTATGCGGTACTTAAACAAGCAGGGGGGGGTACACATTCCTACCCCCTTTGCAGACTAGCCACGGCATTGTGGAACACAGCTTTGACTTGCCAAATACATCTTCAAACTCAATTCCTGCCAGGAAAACAAAATACTCTGGCAGACAACCTAAGTAGAAATCCTTTGGACCCACACGAGTGGAAACTTGATCCACAAATCTTCAGCATGTTAACACATAAATGGGGGAGTCCAGACATGGATCTGTTTGCCTCTCCCCAAAATTATCAACTGGACAAGTTCTGCACAAGGACTTATCACAGACAAGCATGGAAAGTGGATGCCCTATCCTTCAGTTTGAAAAACCCATCAGTCTATGCCTTTCCCCCTCTGCTCTCCAAGGTTTTATTAAAGGTCAGACAGGAAAAAGCAAAAATGATCCTAGTTGCTCCGGACTGGCCTCGCCAGCACTGGTACCCAGTTTTAAGGAATATGTCTCAACTCCCTCCTTGGTACTTGCCTCAAATACCTCATCTACTCTCTCAGCAGAACAGTCAAATTCTGCACACTCCACTCCAAACTCTGAACCTTGCAGCATGGCTGATCATTTAATTATTCAAACAACACCTCTCAGTAAATCTGTGATGTATGTCATTTTGGAAGCCCAAAGGTTTAGTACTAGAAAATCTTATACTGATAAATGGAAGAGATTCTGTGCTTGGAACCAAGCACAGGGAACGGACACAGCAAAGCCCAATATCCCTCAGATTTTACAATATTTGACTGAGATGCTCGACAAGAGCCTATCTTTTTCTTTAATAAAAATCCATGCCTCTACCATCTAGGCTCATTACAGCACAGTGTCTCCCCTCTTTTCTCATCCTCTGCTTAAACAGTATCTTAGAGGGGCCAAAAATTTAAGGCCTCCCAGAAGATCACCAACTCCTGCATGAGACCTCAATTTTGTGCTGGAAAAACTCACCCTGCCTCCTTTTGAAACAGTAGCTACTGCGGATGTAAAATTTTTATCTTGGAAAACAGCTTTCCTCTTGGCAATCACTTCAGCAAGAAGGGTTTCAGAACTACAGGCTCTCATCGCTGTGGAGCCTTTTGTTGCATTTTACCCGGACAGGGTGTCCCTCAAGGCCAATCCTTCTTTTTTGCCTAAGGTGGTATCCAGTGTGGCTCTTAACCAAACAATTCACCTGCCAACATTTTACCCAAATCCGCAGAACAAGGGGAGCGGATTCTGCATTCATTGGACGTACACAGGCAACTAAGATTCTACTTAAACAGGACCAAATCTCTAAAAGTTTGAGCAGCTACTGGTGGCATTTGCTGCAGGGTCAGAGGGGAAGGCTATATCAAAGCAGACTATTTCTAAGTGGATGAGCCACTGCATTCGTTTCTGCTACTTGCACCATGGTAAACCTGTGCCCAAGGGGATCAGGTCACATTCCACCAGGGCTGCCTCTGCCTCGGCAGCTTTTCTCAGAGGAGTTCCAACCAAAGACATTCTAGCAACTGCTACTTGGAGCTCTGTTCATACCGTCACAAAGCATTATCATTTGCCTCTCTTCTCCAAATCCAGGGCAGGCTTTGCCACTGCAGTTCTGCAGGGCCTTATAGCCGCTCCTAATGCTGTTTAGTTCCATCCTCCCGTCCATAGCTTTGGGATTCTACCCAAATGTAATGACTGCAACAGTGAAACACGAAGAACATAGTACAGTTGTGTACACTTACCATAAATGTAAATGTTCGAGTGTATTCACTGTTGCAGTCCGGGTTATCCACCCGCCATCCCCCTTTTTCTGTAACTTCCCTTTCTTCACTATATCCTAAAGCCTTTGTGGTGTATTTGCTTTTAGATGAAGGTAAAGTTTATGTTGCTAAAAGTGCATTTACATATATATTTCTGTATATATATATATACACATATATATATATATATATATATATATATATATATGGGTCTACTTTGCCCGAACTTTCATTTGCCCGACCCCATTTGCCCGACAGTTCATTTGACCGACAAGCATTATTGGCAAGAAAATGGGATATGCCCCCTTCCCCACTGCAGTGCGACCCAGGAGTTAGAATATATAGTTAGGGGGGTGTGGGGGGCGAAGCCCCCCACTTACATTTCTGTTACTAAAGAATATTAAAGCAAAACTAAGCACCACCCCCACACCCCCCTAACTATATATTCTAACTCCTAGGTCGCACTGCAGTGGGGAAGGGGGCATATCCCATTTTCTTGCCAATAATGCTCGTCGGTCAAGTGAACTGTCGGTCAAATGAACTTTCGGTCATTTGGTCTCTGGAAAATGGTTGTCGGGCAAATGAAAGTTCGGGCAAAAAAGTTGACCCATATATATATATATATATATATATATATATATATATATATATATATACTTTTTTTTTTTTTTTTTTTTTTGCTCCCCATTTGGGGGACACCTGACATCTGAGGCACGAAAAACTGAATAAAATGGCGCGTCGGCTGCATGTTTTATACCCCTGACGTCATGGAAGAAGAGACAGAAACTGACGCAGGACCCAAGACTTTCTTTATTCATGCCGACTGAGGGCAACCTGCCAGCAGATTAACCAAATGTAATGACTGCAACAGTGAATACACTCTAACATCTACATTTATGGTAAGTATACACAACTGTACTTTTCAGGTCCCATTCCTTCCCTGTCTAAAGAAAGAAAGCAGGTAGTGGATTCAGCAAATTCATCTGAATCCAGGACTTCACAGATGCACACAAATGCATCAGATCTGGGGTGGGAGGACCACTATGAATGGACTCAAAGTGCAGGGCCAATGGGACCCCTACCTTTGGAAAAAACACATCAACATAAGGGAAGAGACTGCTCTTCTAGCTCTGAAGGCATTCCTTCCCCTCATACACCCTGGTCCCCTCAAAATCTTTATAGACAACACCACGGTCCTGTAGTACATCAACAAGCAGGGGGGGGGGGGACTAAAAACATGGGACCTGGCTACCCTCTCCAGTGTAACACTACAGGCAGTTTACATCCCATCACAAAATGACGATCAGACGGACGCTCTCAGCAGATCATTGTTGCAGAATCATGAAAGGATGCTGCACAGAGATGTTTTTCTGGACATAGTCCACCGATGGGTTACACCACAGATAGATCTGTTTGCCTCCCCTCAGAACAGACTACAGCTATTCTGTTCAAGGTCGCCCCCCCCCCCCCAGAAGCTTGGAGAGTGGACACCTTCACAATTTCCTGGAAGGGGATGTTTCTCTATGCGTCCCCCCCCCCCCCCTTATACAGAAGGTCCTCCTTGAAGATTCAGCAGTATAAGCCAAATATCTTGCTGGTGACTCCCTTTTGGCCAAGGCAGCACTGGTTTCCCCCTCATTTTGTCACTAGCCAAGGGCAATCAAGGTGGACTTCATCACACAACAGATGGGATCTCTTATCCACCCACACCTGCAAACTCTGACTAACCCTGTGGGTGATCAGCTTTTGATCCCATTTAGACACCTTTACTCAGAGGACGTACTGTATGTCCTGCAGGAGGCCGAGAAACCCACTACCAGAGATCCCGTTTATCTAGATGGAAAAGCTTCTCCAGTCCGTGTCTTCACGGACAACTAGATCCCTTTCAGGCAGATACATCTCTAGTCTTGTCTTATTTGTGTGAGCTCCTAAAATCTGAACTTTCATACTCCACAGTGAAATTCCATTTGTCAGCCATCTTAGCCTCCTTACCTCTCACTCTGCCATTACTCTCTAGATTAGAGCTGAAGCTCTTTCTCAAAGGGGTCCTTCACATCAGACCACTGACAAAACCCATCCCTCCTCCTTGGGATTTGAATTTTATTCTAGAAAAACTCACTACTACTCCATTTGAACCAGCAGCTTCAGCCACCTTAAAGATGTGCAGTTTGAAAACAGTGCTGCTTGTAGCTTTAACGTTGGTCAGAAGAGTCTGAGTTATAAGCACTTATAGCTAACCCACCTTGCCTCATTTTTCATAAAGAATAGGGTCTGTTTTCATACAAACCCCAACGTCATGCCTACTGTGGTCATTGAACAATCCCTTAACCAATCTGTTCATTTACCCACTTTCTTTCCTTCCTCAGAGTGGCAGTGAGAGTGTGATCCATTTCCGTGATGTTCACAGACAACTTAGATTATATCTGAGTAAAACTAAGGACATCAGAAAGTCCAACCAGTTGTTTGCATCCTTCCACCCCAGGGCTCTGGAGAAACTGTATCCAAACAAACTCTCTCCATGGATTTCCAAAACAATATCTTTCTGCTGCTCCTTCCATGGAAAACAATTACCCTACACAGTGAGAGCCCACTCAACCAGGGCAGTGGCCTCCTCAGGGACATTCTTCAAAGGACTATGTACAGCCACTTTTTTATAGGCAGCAACATGGTCTTCAGTCCACACTTCAACATTATAAATGGGACAGCATCTCCAGGGCAAGCCAGGATTTGCCAAAGCAGTACTCCATGAGTTCTTGGAGCATGCATCCTCTTCCACCTCCCATAACACATATTAAGTTTTGGTACTCTCCCTCATGTTAGAATACTGCAACATAAGAATAGAAGGACTTTGATTAGTTGTGTAAAATCTTACATAACTATAGATGTCTTCCTCTTCCATGTTCCACTATTCCTATCCCACCCTCCTGTCCCCTCTAGAACCTTTTCCCTTTCTGGATGGCATCCTTATCAGCTTACCTTAGACTATTGTCTGACTGGGGCATTTAGTCCTGAGGTCTGTGCGTGCAGACGTCATGTTTATGGCCCACGGTTTATGGTCCCTGCGTGTGACATCCCACCCGCACAATACAGCAGCCAGGCTAAGCTTTTTATATGAGCAGGACGTTTGGGTTGCCTCAAGTGGAGGATTTCTTATGTTAGAATACTGTAACATGGAAGATAAGGACATCTATGGTTAGGGTAAGATTTTGCACAACCATTCTTTCTACCTCCAGGAGTCTAAGGATGGATCTCTTGACTGTTCCTAAGCAAAAGAGAAAATAACATGTTTAGGGAGAACTCTCATAGTAGGATTAGATAAGAGGAAAATACCTTCTCCAAAAACATTACTTCTGATGTTTTTTCTCCTAAATAGAAACAGACTACATTAATATGTCTGTTAGTTTAAACTACTGCTCCTGTTTGATCTACTGGTGTGTCGATAAGTTACCAGTTATTGCAGTGTGTTGTCAGTCTTCTAGATTCTTGTCGAGCAGTGTCAATGGACTTGAGTTGAAGGTTTGCATTACCGTATCTATCTTTGTCAACCAGATTTGTCAGATGTTATTGTCTCAAAAGATTGCTTAGGAAGACAAGGGCTTTTGGCTGTTCTGCAGGCATAGATGGAGGACAGTTTTATGTATTAAGGAACAGCAACCATGATTAGTGCTATAGTACACTACTTACTTCTGCTGGTGATTTAAATTGTTTTATGTTACATGTGCATAGAAACAAGGAGCCACTATATTACACTTTTTTAACTAGGTTTAAACATAGTTTTATGCATTAAGGAACAGAATTTTTTTTCTTACTGGGAATTTAGATTTTTTTCCTGACTTAGTACCCTTTCCTTGATATTTCCAGTTAATTATGAACACACAGAACCACCGCCTAACAATTTACATACGGACGCTGCAGGTCTGACAACAGACTTTTACTACTGTTTTGATTTAACACTTCATGCTCTCTGCTGAAACTGGATAGTAACAAGGACTATTTACAACAATTCTATTGGCTTTTCTGTTTTGCTCCTTATTTTTAAACACTGTTTAACGTAGGTATGCTTGATTTTTAAATATTTCTTAGTTCCGTACTATTCAATAAAAGAACGAAAGTGCTCAAATAACCTGTTCGCAGTCTCGTGCCGATGTCGTCCTATTTCAGTGTTGCAGTATTCTACACGTGGGGTTACCCTTCTTCCTTCCATTTTGTCCAGCCAAGATTACAAAGATTTTTCAGTCCCTCTAGGTATATCGGACGTCTGACGTGGCAGCAGGAATGTGGGCCTTAAAAGTGACGTCTGCATGCACCAACCCCCAGAACATTTCAGCCACCAGTCATACACCAGGTGCTCCTGCTTCTCACAGACGTCAGATCAAGGAAATACAGTTAAGTACCCTGTTGGGGATCCTTTCAGTCTTACTGATTCATGTCATCTGGAAAGGGCAAGTCTAAGTGTGGTCGGCAGATTCCCCACAGACACCCACGATCAGTGTCTTTCTTGTTTAGGTGGGGAACATGACCACGAGAACTGCACTATGTCAGTCATTCGTCCCTACGATCATTTACAGGCCTTACATCTGTATTTAGTAAACCAGCAATTAAAACAAATAGCGTTAGGGATGGAGGCCGCGTCCGATCCCCGTCTGAACTGCCCAAGAGGGCCAAGACTTTGCTGCCTACTTCTTCAGTTGCACTTCTACCGGCTGTTCCTCAGTCTGTGTCCGAGGATTTGGCTTCCGCCAGTGTGAATAAAGTGGGTACCTCTGAGGAAGCCGCACAATCTCGAGCGGACAACACGTCCTTGGAGGCTTTACCAGCATCTGCCTTAGACTCGGGGGGGGGGGGGCAGTGCTTTCTGTGGGTATGTCAGATTTCATCGCCACCACCCCTACGTCAGACACAAGCCCTTCACCCAGCCAGATGCAAGCTAGGCCTCTTAAGAAAAGAAAAAGAAACGTATCTCCTGGTTTTGTAAGCATGCCCAATTGTCAGGCCCTTCAGACAGAGTTTATTTAATGCCTTTATGGCCCTTAGGCCTACTACTACAGGGACCCCTACCACTGCAACTCCCTAAGTAGTAGACCTCTAATTCCTGAAAGGACGGTAGATCAACTGGAAGACTAGGAACTGTCTGATTCCTCAGAGGATTCCTTCTCCTACCCCTCTCAGATCTCTTCCCCTGGGATAGGGTTCTCCAGAAGAAGGCTGTATTGAGCCTGACTCCCCAGTGGGGAGACTATCAACAAGAAGAAATACCATTTTAAGTGGTAAGCCTCAGATATGACGAAAGTACAGAAGAGTTACTATGACCTAATACAGATGGACTCCCCCAGTCCTTATGCTATCCTTCCTATTCAGCCGGCCTTCCTGGATGCCCTTGCCTCTGCTTCCATCAACCATGACTCCCAACCTCCATCCCCTCAGAGAGCAGATGGACTCTACATAGTCCCTGAGACAGAGGAATTTCTGATCAAGTGCCCTCCGGCTGACCCAGCCACTATCTCCATTTCTACTGATGGGGCTTCAAAGCTGCTTCCTACCACTACCATTCTTCCAGTTGACAAGGACAGCAAGACAGTGGAAAGGTTCAGGAAGAAAATATACACTTCTGCCACCTTGTCATTCAGGTCCAATAACTACCAAACTCACATAACCAAGTATTCCTTAGCACTGCTGGACAAAGCCACTAAGGAATTAGCTGACATCCCAGATTGTGCAGCCAAAGCTTCCTTGATCTCCCTGCTAGTTCTTACCTCTCAGGTGAATAGACACTCCTTAAGATGCAGTTATGATGTAGCTGAAGCCTCAGCTAGGTCAGCTACGTCAGCTTCTGCATTAAGAAGATATTCTTGGCTATGCCTACAGCAAGGCAATTTCTGAGATTTCTGAGTTACATGGCAGCCACCATACTCATGCTGCACTTAGCGAGACTGCACATGAGGAAACTACAGTGGTATCTTCGGTCAGTGTGGACTCAACACTTCCTTCCCCTACAGTTCAGGGGTCTCCCCCTTCTCTGCTTTAAACAGGAATTGCAGTGGTGGGTGGCTCAATTGGCCAAGAACCCAGGTCTCCCTCTACAAGCACCCACACCCTCCCAGACTGTGCATACAGATGCTTCAGATCTGGGATGGGGAGCAACCCTAGGACAAAAAAGTGCAAGGTTTGTGGACAGACCCAAACTAGACCACATAAACGTCAGAGAAATGAAAGCAGTCCTACTTGCTCTACAGGTCTTCCAACCCTATTTAGAGAAAGGCCCTCTCAAGATATTCACGGACAACACCACAGTCCTGTGGTATCTCAATAAACCGGGAGAGACAAAATCATACCTCCCATGCATACTAGCTCTGCAGTCGTGGGAAATGGCCACCTCACAGGGAATTACCCTACAGGCAGCCTATATACCCTCCCTGCAACTCTCAGGCAGATTACCTAAGCAGGACCATCTCAAACAACCACGAATGGATGCTTCAAATAGATGTTTTTCTGAATCTGGTCCACAGGTGGGGTATACCTCAAGTAGACCTGATGTCCTTCAAGAATGCAGCTGCAGTCCTAACATATGGGTTGTCCTGCCTCAGGCAGCCCCTCGGTCGGCCGGATTCCAAAGTCTGGGTCCGGCGTCGGCTGATGTCACCTCTTCCCCGACGTCAGAGCGGCTGGGGTATAAAAGCATTAGGCGACGCCATCTTTCTTCAGTCTTTCTTGCCGCGCAGTGCCCGAAGCAGAAGCAGTTCGCAAGTGCCGGTCGGCCAGCTCCTGTGTTTTCAGTTACCGAAGTCATCAAAAAGCTAAGTACCCCGTTGGGGAACCTTTTCTTGCCTCAACTGCAAAAGTTAATAATTGTTTGTCTTGTGGTAAACAAATTCCTCATAAGGACTTCCATTCTTACTGCCTTCCCTGCCTGGGCCCAGACCACGACGTCTCGGCCTGTGCTTGCTTCAATAAGTGCACTCTCAGGCGCCGGGCAGAATTTGCTGAAGACTTTTTTGGGGAAAATTTCTCCTATATCATGCCGTCGGAACAACTGACAACACATATTTCCAAAAACCGGAAGGACCGGGACCGACATTCTCGGCCCGCGTTTTCCACCAACGACACCCCAAAGCCTACCGCGAGTGCATCGGTCTCTTCGGAGGCGGTAATTCAACCGCTCCAGACCAACGACACCGCTTTACCGCTCACTTCGGTCCCGGAGGTTACCCCGGTGCCGGTTGTTTTTTCTCCTGAAACCGAAGCCAAGGACTTACCTGACACCATACCGGTGGATAAAGTTACTCCAGCATGTGGGGCAGCTAGGCCTCCGGTCCTTATGTCCATCAAGGCCTACACACATGCTAAGGCTGCCATCCAGGCTAAGGCTCACCCTCCTAAATCCTTTTCCCAGGGTTCCACTTCTGATAAACAGATCATGACTTTAGCTGCAGATCTAATTTCTTTAATCAGAGGTTCTCAGGCACACCCGGAGAGAGGTTCTCAGCCGCCTGCAGATAAAAGGCCTAGGGTTGAGCAGACAGATACCCTTTCCTCAGATGAAGCCTCTGGGGACTCAGACCATTCAGATTCCCAGGAAGAATCCTTCCAGGCCTACGAGGATTCTGATCCTGATGAATCCATTCCCTCTGCCTCTCCTCCAGAGGATATTTCTTTCGGGGAAATTCTCCACTCCATGATAGAGCATTTTCAGTGGCAGGGCCAGGATTTCTCTGACTCCAGGAAAAGGCTACGTACTTTCCTTAAGTTACCCCAGCACAGGCCTCTAGCTATTCCACCTGTGTTAGATGTATTGGATGATGTGTATTCAGACTCCAGTGCTTCCCCTGATTCTCTCCCTCCTGCTCCTGTCAAGCCAGACAGATATTACAGGGTTCCTGAAACTCATAAGCATCTCTTTAAGGCCCACTCTGTGGATCTAGAAACTATTTCTCAGGGGCCCAAAGGAGTGGCCACCTCCACGGCCAAAAACCCTTTGCCCGCAGACAGGGAATCTAGGTCCTTGGAGAGATGGGGCAAAAAAGTTTATACCTCAACCACCCTTGCCATGAGAGCACTTAACTGTCGTTTTCATATGTTTCAGTATCAGGATTTCTTGATGGATGATTTGCAGAAAAAGTTAGCCTCTCCTGAGTCTTTAGATAGAAAGGCCTTGAAGGATTTGGTTCATAATACTCAGCAGGTTAGCAATCGTTTTCTTCAGTGCGGTTATGATGCATTGGAAGCTTCATGTAGGGCAGCTATGACAGGGGCCGTCATACGTAGACATGCTTGGTTGAAAGAACAGGCATTGCCAGATCATGTTAAAGTAAAGCTCCTAGATGCACCTCTGGAAAAACAGAAGCTATTTGGTGCTAATGCACAGGATGTGTTGAAATCTATTGAGGAAAAGGCTAAATCAGTACAAACAGTCAAAGATTTCCTCCAGGTTCAGCAGGAATTGGCCTTCAAAGAATTGGTCCTTTCCAGACACTGACAAGTTCCAAAGGGGAAAAAACAGGCGTGCTCGGGGTAGAGGGCAATACCGAGGCTCCTACAGGGGCTGCCAATGGCAACCAACTAATCAGAGAAGTGGCGCAGGGACTTCTACTGCTCCACAGGGACAATCACAATGGCTTGACTTTGACACCGCTGACCAAGGCTCAAAGAGAAGCACCTTTAGGCGAAAAATTATCCTTATTTTCAAAGAATTGGCACGTTTTAACAAAGGACAAATGGATTCTGGACATAATAGACAAAGGTTACAGGTTCCACTTCCATACCTTACCAACAAGACAAGGCATGCCAAACCTGCCACAAAATCAAAGGGCAGAGGCACTCATACAAGTTTCAAACCTGTTACAGATCAAAGCAATAGAAAAGGTTCCTCCTCAGGAACAAGGTCAGGGATTCTACTCAAGACTGTTCCTTGTTCCAAGAAAAGAAAAGCAATGGAGGCCTATACTGGACTTGTCCGCTCTAAACACTTTTCTCATTGTGCCAAAATTCAAAATGCTGACGTTACAGCAACTTCTTCCATGCTGGGCAAGAGGTCTTGGCTGGTTACTCTTGACCTCGAGGAGGCATACCTGCATGTCCCAATCAGACACAGTTGCAGAAGTTACCTCAGATTTCTTGCAGGGTCAGAGCATTATCAATTCTCAGCATTGCCGTTTGGCTTATCTACTGCGCCCAGAGTATTCACGAAATGCCTGGCATCAGTAATTGCACATTGCAGACTCCAGGGGATACAAATATACCCTTACCTGGACGACTGCCTTATACAAGCGGACAGCAAACAAGCCTTGATAAGAAACTTGGACTATGTCATACACTTACTACAGCCTTTGGGATACACAGTCAGTGTTCAAAAATCAAGACTACTGCCATCCCAACAAATAATTTTTCTAGGAGCCAAACTAGACAAAAACTCACAAATGGCTTTCCTCACAGAAGAAAAACAAGAACAATTACCAGATTACTTCAAAAGCCTAGCAAAGCTCACCCAGATGACTGCAAGGAAAATCCTGCAGGCCCTAGGTTTCATGGCATCTTGCATTCTTCTGATTCCACTGGGAAGACTACACATGAGAAAACTACAATGGTGCCTAAAAAGTTTATGGTCTCAACACAGCCACAACTTAGAAGAAATTATACCACTCTTTCCATGTCTTCAAAAGGAATTTTTGTGGTGGGCACAAGCAAGTCAATTAAACAAAGGCATGTCTTTCAACAAACCTCAAGCAAGTCAAAGATATCCAGGGTGTCTCTAAATCAAGCAATTCACCTGCCTACTTTCTTTCCCAATCCTCAAAATAAAGGGGAAAAGCTGCTGCACACTTTGGACATACACAGACAATTACGCTACTACTTGGACAGAACAAAGGCCAACAGAAAGTCTGACCAACTATTTGTAGCTTACGCTGCTGGAGTGCAAGGAAAGGCAATTTCCAAACAAACAATTTCAAAATGGAGTGGACACTGCATCAGATTCTGT
Organism: Protopterus annectens; assembly: GCF_019279795.1. Classification (NCBI taxonomy): domain Eukaryota; kingdom Metazoa; phylum Chordata; order Ceratodontiformes; family Protopteridae; genus Protopterus; species Protopterus annectens. The sequence continues at coordinate 535,314,813 of NC_056727.1, read as the reverse complement.
TACTGCTTCCATGGAAAAGGTGTGCCAGCCGATATCAGGCCACACTCCACCAGAGCTATAGCCACCTCCACAGTCTTTCTAAGAGGGGTGGCTACAAAGGACATTCTAGAAGCTGCTACATGGAGCTCCGTGCATACATTTTCCAAACACTACAACCTGCCTTTATACTCCAGATCCCGAGCAGGCTTTGCTTCGGCAGTCCTGCAGGGCATTTTAGCTACACCATCTTTTTCTTAAATCCTACCACCCCCAGCTTGGCTATGGTATTCAACCCATATGTCAGGACTGCAGTTGTATTCTTGAAGGACATAGTACAGTTTTGTACCTGCCATAAATGTAGATGTCCGATAGATATGCAACTGCATTTACTGGGTCCACTATCCCTTTTCCAACTTAGCTGGGGATAGCTTTTATGGTGTATCTGTTTATTACTATTGTGCATGTCTGGAATTTTATCCATTCTCTAAATTTAGCCTTCCTTGGAGAGCACCTGGCATCTGGGGCAAGAAACACTGAAGAAGATGGCGTCGCCTGATGCTTTTATACCCCAGCTGCTCTGACGTCGGGGAAGAGGCGACATCAGCAGACGCCGGACCCAGACTTTGGAATCTGGCCGACCGAGGGGCTGCCTGAGGCAGGACAACCCATATGTCAGGACTGCAGTTGCATATCTATCGGACATCTACATTTATGGTAGGTACAAAACTGTACTTTCACCTCCTCCATAAACAGGAAACTTCCTGGTTACTCTACCAGGACACCCAACTTCCAAATCACTGGCAACAGATGCCTTCTCAATGTCCTGGAAGAGGAAACTTCTGTATGCATTCACCCCTTTCCCCTTGATTCAGAAGGTACTGCTGAAAATTCAGCAGGACTCAACAAAAATCTTGCTGGGGATTCCCTACTGGCCAAGACAGCACTGGTTCCCCCTTCTCCTTCATTTGTCCAAGGGCAATCACAAGTTGGCCCCCCCCTCAGTGGTCCTGCTCACACAGCACAAGGGGATTCCGATACACCCACAGTGGCAATCCCTGCCCCTCACCCTGTGGGTGATAGGATTCTGATCCCCTTCAGACACCTGTACAACGAAGACGTGCTCAGTGTCCTGCAGGAGGCCAGGAAACCTAACACAAGAAAATCCTATCTCTCGAAATGGAAAAGGTTTTCTGTTTGGTTTCACAAAAGACAGTTGGAACCGCTGGAAAGCGACATTCCTCTAATTTTGTCTTGCCAGTGTGAACTAATGCAGACAGGACTGGCTTACTCATCTCTAAAAGCACATTTGTCTGCACATTTGTCTGGTCTATACACACTGAGCAGAGTGGATGAGAGGTGTTGACTCCAACTCTTAGCTGAGATATACAAGTATCCTGTTTTTTTTTCGATTGTTTATACAGTTTATTGTTTCTAGCAATTTATATATAGCACTTTTATTGTAATCTGCACAGGTAACCGATTTGTTTGCAGTTAAACACATTCTGTATCTTTACAAATCTTTATCTGTTTAAAAACTTTCATTTTGTGGTTTCTCTAGTGCTTTGTAGGCTAATAGCTTTAGTGTCCCACCCTCCCTGTTGGTGTCTTGTGTTATACTTGGCAGCTTTGAAGTTGCCCGCCCCTACTGTAAATCTGATCTGGGACACTCCTCCCAGTCTAGTGTCATTAGCTCATTCTACCCAATACAGGGAGAACATTTGATAAGGCCTTCTGTTTATTTTTCCCTTTCAAAAAAAAAAATTTTTTTGCCTGAATTTCCTTATGTTCTGACTGTGCTTCTCAAGCATTTTGGAAATATAGAGTATATTTTAGAGCATTTATTATAACTGTAATTGCCTTAATATTGCTACAACTCAAGTGCTGTAGGTTGCACTGCATCTGAAGTGTTTGTGTGTTTTAGCTGCTTTTCTGTATATATAGACTTCTCTGTATATGTAGACTAGCTACTTCTGCTGTATTACTGCCACTTAAATCGTTTTTCAGTTGTGCACTTGCCTTGCTTCATTTAAAAAGTTTTAAATTGCTAATTTTGTAGAGTTTTAATTGCATTTACTGTTCAGGACTGCACACTCAAGTGTGTTAGCCTTTTCTGTGTTTGTTTACTGTATTATTGCATTGTTCAGCCTGTTTCAACAACATAAAAAAAAAAAATATATATATATATATATATATATATATATATGTATGTATATATATATATATATATATATATATATATATATATATATATATATATACTATCTTGTTTGCTTCTTTACTAGCCAGTCCATATCCCAGGCCTTGCTTGTCTCAGGACTTAATTTTCTGTGCTCAGAGCTATCCAGACCTTGCTGTGGCAGAGGGAAGTCTACTGCCTACCAGTGGGACTGGTGAGCATTGTACTGCCTATCTAACGCTAGAGTAGTGGTTTCCAGCTCTGAAATTGTAATTTTATTAGCTTTTTTGGGCTGATTTCTGTCCCTTTCAACTTTCTGGCTTAAAAACGTGTGTGTTTGCACATTTTTCACATCGTGCAGCGCTACGAGGCTACAGTTCAACTATTCCAGGTGCCAGAAAGTCTGCTCTTCAAATTTTCTCTTAAAACTAGCTGGTTTCTCAGTAGTAGCACTGAAATCTGAACCCCTGTGACTAGCACTTGCTCTAGAACCTGCTGGAAAGCACTAGGAAGCCAGAAACTGATACAAGCACTCAGCTCTCCTTGTCAATAAGGAGAAATTAATAATAGGCACTAAACAGCCTACAATTGCAAAGTACCTTGCAAAGGTAAGGGAAAACAGCTCTTAAACCTTACAAAACCGCACCTAAACAGGCATGTCCAAGGGTCAGCTTCCGGTGATTTCTCCTGTCCACCTGGTGAATCTGGGCATACTGGGGCAATGCGGCATTTGCCTCATGTACGCAGACAATCCTCTCCTCCTACCACCCAACACTACAACCTGCACTTACATAGCCAAACTGGAAGCAAAGCTCTCTCCAGTCAAGACTGTGCTAGACAGTCAAGAGGAGAAGGCTAACACCTGCATTACACCTCTAGCAACTCATAGCCCTTCAAAACCCACACCATCAACTCCGACACATAGCAACACTAAACCGACATATGCGGAGGCCGTTAACATTAACCTGCCCAAGCAACATGGACCTCCGAAGCCGAAACGCAAACAAACACCAGTCACAACCAAAGGGACACATAGCTCACAACAACAGTGTGCCACCCAACAACAGACCCTAAGGCAAGACAATGTACCCAACACATTAGTCATAGGTGACTCTATAGTCAGGCACACTGATGTCCCACTCACCAGGCTGAACAAGGAGAAAATTAGTCAGCTGCCTGTCGGGTGCCAGGATCCGCCACATAACGCATGCACTTAAGTCACTCCACAACAAGTACAAATACGACTCTGTCATTGTCCATGCTGGAGTAAATGACTTGAGACGTACCTCCCTGGACTACATGAAAAGGGACTTGGAAGAGCTCTTGGATCATGAGACCCAGGCAGGTATGACCCTAGCCCTGAGTAGCATCCTGCCTTCGCCCAGAATGATACCACAGTATAAGGACAAAATGATTGACTTCAACAATTGGCTAAGCTTCTGGTGTCATTCAAAGGGGATCCAGTATTTGTCTGCCTGGGAAGACATGATCGACAAACCATGATGCTTTGCCAGAGATTGTCTGCACCTGTCACCCGTAGGATTCAGATTACTGGCTAAAGCTCTTGCCACCCCTATAGTGCCTTTTTTAGGCAAGGTTCAAAGGATAAAACCACCACCGTAACAGATACAAGCATGCAAAATCTGAAGGTAATACTACTCTATGCTAGAAGTCTAAACCTCAAAATGCACTCTCTCAAGGCACTCTTAAAAATGGAGAACATCGATATCTGTGCAGTGACTGAAACCTGGTTCAAGGCTCGAGAGAGCACCCCTGCAATACCAGGCTACAATTCTTACCACACTTTTCGGCCACAAAACCAAGACCGAAACACTAAAGGTGGAGGAGTGTCCATATTCACCAAGGATATTCACACCTCCAGGCTAGTTGCCAAACACAATGCACCTGAAATTCTCCAGGTGCAACTAACACTAGGTAAGACTGCATTCCAAATTGTCGCTTGCTAGAGATCCCCCACCATACCCCAAGATTCTCACTACACCTTCCTAAACATACTGGAAAATATTAAGATACAACCAAACACCCTAATACTGGGTGATTTCAACTACCCTGACATTAATTGGGAAAATTACTCTGGTACCAACTCCTTTTCCCAACGGTTCTTGGAATTCATAAATTCCAACGCCCTGGATCAACTAATCCATTGTCCCACCAGGGGCTCCAATATCCTAGACCTGGTCATTACCAACATGGGAGATAGATGCTCAACACCAATGGTCACCCCCTCATTGGTCAGGTCTGACCATAAGCAAATCACCCTTGACATCTACATCCCACCCCCACCCCCCCAGTAAGGAAACCTCCTTAAAAAAACTTCTCCAAAGCCAACTTCATGCTACTGAAGTCAGAAGTGACAAACTTCACAACACCCACGCGGACGGGATCTGGAAGTTCGACTGCAGAATCCTACACTAAGGCACTGTACGAGCACATCCACTCGTGCATGAATCGTGCCATCCCAAATAGAACCAAGATGCTCTTCTCCAAAAAAAAAGGAAGCCAATCTGGTGGTCCCCTGCTATAAACAAACTATACAACAGAAGGAAGAAATTGTTGCAGAACAGAGGAAAATACCAGGATGCAAAAAACTCCCTCACCAGCCTCAGTAAGAAGCTGAGATCCCTCATAAAATTCTCAAAAGCTAGTTACGAAAATAAAATTGCCAAGGATTCCAAAGACAACCACAAAGCATTCTATAGTTATGTCAAGAATCTAAATGGCAATGCTCAGATCTGCTCTGAGCTACAACAGAATGGCATTAAATATACTGATCCCAAAGATATTGCCAATATCCTGGCAGATCGATTTACTGCCAACTTCACTCCCCTCTCACCCCCTAAAGGGCCCATCTCAATAGCAAAAGATTGCCAAATTCCGATAATCACAGCCACACAGGTAGAAACAGCACTCTCCAAAGCTAAGAATACAGCATCCGTGGGAACTGATGACCTCCCAGGCTGTGTACTACATGAACTACAAAATGAACTGGCACCCCACCTAAGTGTCATGTTTAATCCTAGCCTCACCTCAGGCTTCGTGCCCACTGAGTGGCGCACCGCTACAGTTATTCCGCTCCACAAGGGCGGATCCACCTTGGATCCCGGGAACTACTGTCTCATCAGTCTGACAAGCCTGATCTGCAAGGGCATGGAATGTATTACCATGGAACTTATAAACAAAGATGTTGGCAACCTCCAGACACTGGACCCCACCCAGTTTGGGTTTGTGAAAGGCCGATCTTGTCTCCTGAATCTGATTGACTTCTTCAAATCGGTCTCCAGAGCTGTGGACGAGGATAAGGCGGTCCACACAGCCTATCTGGACCTCGCCAAGGCCTTTGACACCATCCCCCACACTGGAATCATAGATAAACTTACTAAGCTGCACATAAATCCCTACGTCACTCGATGGGTTGCCACCTAGCTTACTGACAGAACCCAGACTGTAAAAGTAGCCGACTCTAAATCCAGCTCCAGAGAAGTGACAAGTGGAGTACCTCAGGGTTCAGTCCTGGGACCACTCTTGTTTGGCATCTACTTCTCTGAAGTACAGGCCAACACTAAGGGACTCTGGCTAACAAAGTTTGCAGATGACTGCAAACTGGGAGCCATTATTGAGTCCCCAAATGATGTGAATATTCTACAAAAGGGCCTTACAGAAAGAGATGCCTGGTGCCAGAGCCATGGGCTCAAGCTTAATGCCAAGAAATGTATAGTTATCCCCTTTGGAAAAAAAACATGTACCCATTAACTACCACATAGGTGGCAAGACACTAAACATTGAAAGTGTGATGAGAGACTTAGGGACACAAATGGACAGTGGTCTCTCTTTCGATAACCACATCGCCACAACAGTCAGGAAATCCTTCTATGTGGCACACCTCATCACTAAGGGCTTTTCATCCAGAAAAAAGGAGGTCATTGTCCCACTGTACTCCTCCCTCATTAGACCCATTATAGAGTATAATGCCCCATTTGGTATGTACCTCACGAGACATCTGCAACAGCTGGAAAGGCCACAGAAACACCTCACTAAAAGAATCACAGGCCTAAAGCAGATGCCATATGCTGGCCGTCTAAAAAGAACTCCAGCTATACTCTGTGGCATATTGTCTACTCAGAGGCGATCTCTGCTTAACATACAAGGCCATGTCAAACCCTGAGCTGTTGGACATGCTCCACTTAAAGAAATCCCAATCCCTCAGAGCCACATGCTCCAGGTATCTAAACCTTATCACAATGAACAAAACATGCTGGAGGGATAGGTTCCTGATCCAGAGACTCCCCATACTCTGGAATAGACTGCCCATACATGTCAAGCAGAGCACCTATTTGGCCCTCTTCAAATGTAACCTGATGATTGGATGGGAGATGGGGAAATTCACCCCGGGGATCATGGCAGTTGCCCTGCTAGACAGAGGCCCAGAGAAGTAAATATTGTGGGGGAAAAAATTTCCAGGGAATTGTTATGGCTAGGCTTGCATAGGCCCTAGGGCCGATAGCCTAGTACCAACCTATGAACCTATGCAGTTTCTGCCCGTCTACCTCTGGATCCAAACCTTGGATCCAGACTTCCGGCTAAACTTTTTCTCAAAGGGGTACTACACTTGAGACCACCCAGGAATCCCCCACCCCTCCCTGGAACCTTAACTATGTATTAGCGAAACTTACTTTAGCCCCCTTTGAGCCAGAAGACAAAGCTCCCATAAAATTTTGCACATGTAAAACTGTTTTGTTGGTAGCTCTGACCTCAGCCAGAAGGGTCTCAGAGCTGCAAGCTCTTATGGCTACACCTCCTTTTTAGTCTTCCACCTTGACAGGGTTGACTCTCGGGACTAATCCGTCATTCACTCCAAAACTAGTGAATGACCTATCCCTGAACCAGGTCATTCACCTGTCTACCTTTTTCCCCACCCCGCAGGGGGATAGTGAGAGAGTACTTCATTCCCTAGACGTCCACAGGCAACTTGGGTTTTACCTGCGTAAAACCAAGCCTATTAGGAAACCAGACCATCTGTTTGTCTCCTTCGACCCCAGACCTCTGGGGAAAGCTGTGACAAAACAGATCATTTCGGCCTGGATCTCCAGGGCCATTTCTTTCTGCTACCTTCACCATGGGAAAACCTTGCAGGTCAATGTCAAGGCCCACTCCACCAGGTTAATGGCCTCTTCTGGAGCCTTCTTTAAGGGACTAGATACCAACACCGTACTTGAGACAGACACTTGGTTCTCTGTGCACACCTTCACCAAGCACTACAAGCTGGACCATATCTCCAGAGCCAGGGCGGGGTTTGCCAGGGCTATCCTGCACGGATTCCTAGAAATCTCTTCTGGGCCTCCACCCATTTCTCAGTGAGCTTTGGCACTCGCCCACATCTAGAATACTGCAACATTGGAATAGGACAAAGGAAAGTTGTGTAAAATTTTAACATAACAATAGATGTCCTTCTTTCCCATGTTGCAGTATTCCTTTCCTCTGTCCTTTCTCTGTTATCAGGTTGCACTTGCTCTCCTGGGTGACACTGCACAAGCTATACCCTCATAGGACTGGCTGTGACTAAGGCAGGATGTTCTTCGTGTTTCATTGTTGCAGTCATTACATTTGGGTAATCTACTGCCAGGTTGCCCTCAGTCGGCCTGATTAACAAAGTCTTGGGTCTTGTGTCGGTTGCTGTCCCTTCTTCCATGTTGTCAGGTCGTCAGGGGCATAAAACATGCAGCCACCGCCATTATATCAGTCTTTCTTGCCGCGCGGTGCCCGAAGCAGAAGCAATTCGCAAGTGCCGGTCGTCCGACTCCTGAAATTTTTGTTTTCGAGTTTCAGAACCGAAGTATTCAACTTAAAGCTAAGTACCCTGTTGGGGAAACTTTTTCTTGCTCCTTACCGATTTCAGTAAAAGTTAATAATTGCATTACTTGTGGAAATCAAATATCTCATAAAGATTTTCATTCATACTGTATTCCTTGCCTAGGCCCTGACCACGACGTACCTTACTGTCGGTTTTGTGCTTTATTTAATCAGTGCACTATTCGTCATCTATATATTTTCACCTCTAAATATTTCGGTTCTCAGTTTAATTATTCAGAAATGTAGTCTTGTTAGCCATCCGACTACCGGGATTCCGAAAACACAAAGAAAAAGACAGACATGCTGTCTGGGTCCAAAACTGCCGACGACGCTTCTCCTAAGCCAGTCGCCAGTTCGCCGGTACTCAGTGAAGCGCTTTCGCAGCCCCTGATACTCGCTACTTCTGATTCACAGGCCTCTACTGAGACCCATTCGGAATCCGGTATGCCGTGAGATGCTTCAACTATGGAACCCACGGATGTCTTTACCTTGGATGGGTCCGGAGCCGCTGTGCAGGCAACCGGCTTCTGAGGGTCTATTCAAGCCTACGGACTTGCATATTAAACCGACGCCTCCTTTTTCATTTAGGCCTAAATCTCGAACCATGCCTAAAAATCCGACGCCCAGGCCGCATGCTCAGGCCTCTATGCCTAAAATACAAATAAGAATGGCTGAAGATCCTATCAAGACCTAATCAGGGGAAGCCAACCTCCCCCTTCTAAGAGACCTAGGACTGAAGTTGTTTATGAATCTTCTGACCAGGATTCTGATTTTTCTGATTCTTGTGATCTGGATTTGCCCTTATCTACTTATGAGGATTCTGATGCAGAGGATTATATTCCCTCTGCTTCCCCTCCAGAGGATTTTTCTTTTAGTTAAACCTTACATACTCTAATGGAGCATTTCCACGGGGAAAGCTAGGATTTTTCTGATTCAAAAAAAGAGGCTTAGGGATTTCTTACTCCTGCCTCAGCATAGCTAGGCCTTTAGCTATTCCTCCTGTACTAGACATTGTTGATGCTTTTTCGGAATCTAGTTTGGCCCCTGATTCTTTGCCGCCTCCTCCCAGATAACCTGACAGATATTACAGGGTTCCTGATTCACACAAGGTCTTTTTTAAAAATCCTACTGCGGATCCAGAGACTATTTCACAGGGACCCAAGGGCATTAAGGCTTCTACTGCTAAAAATCCCTACCCCTTCTGATAGAGACTCCACGGCGCTGGATAGATGGGGTAAGAAGATTTACACTTCTGCAACCTTGGCCATTAGGGCTTTAAACTTCCAGTTTCATATGTTAAAGTATCAGCAACATGTTATTAGATTGCTTAAACAGAAAATTACGTTGATTCTCTTAGAGCTGAGTATATTTTTCTGGCACTTCAGAGTTGTGTACTGGTAATTGTTTGACTAATTTGATATCATTAGTGGCTGACTTCAGAGTTGTGCACTGTTATTTTTGCTTCACTGTATAGTTTTTCAGATCTCTGCTGAAGGTGCTGGTTTTCCCATACCCACCCTCCCTATTCCTGTGTTGTTGCTTAAATTTGGAGGCTTTTGCAGTTGCCCGCCCCCACTGTAGATTTGATCTGGGACACACACCCCAGTCCCATCTCTTTACCTCATTCTACCTAATAGACTCCTCCTGCACTTATTTTTACTGCTGTTTTTAGCTACTTTTCTGTGTGCATATATATGTATGTATGTATATATATATATATATATATATATATATATATAAAACCTTTCTTGTAACTAGTGTAGTCCAGATTCAGATTTGCTATATCCAGGACTGTATGTAAGCTTTTGAGCCCCTCAAGCTTTCTGTGTTGGAGGGAAGCCTTCTAGCTAATCAGTGGAAGTGGTAAGCACTAGATAACCTGTCTACCATATAAGGAGTGGTTCTGGCTCAGAAATTTGTAGTTATTGGCCATTTGGGCAGATGTCCTTCAAGGATGCATCTGCAGTCATCACATATGAGTTGTCCTGCCTCAGGCAGCCCTTCGGTCGGCCGGATTCCAAAGTCTGCGTCTGGCCTCGGCTGATGTCGCACTTTCCCCGACGTCAGAGCGCCTGGGGTATAAAAGCATCAGCCGACGCCATCTTCCTTAGTCTTTCTTGCCGCGTGGTGCCCGAAGCAGAAGCAGTTCGCAAGTGCCGGTCGGTCAGCTCCTGTGATTCAGCTACCGAAGACTTAGAAAAAGCTAAGTACCCCGTTGGGGACTCTTTCTTGCCTCAGCCAATGTCAGATAAAGTTAATAATTGTTTAACCTGTGGGAAACAAATTCCTCATAAGGATTTCCACTCTTACTGCCTCCCCTGCCTAGGCCCAGACCACGACGTCTCGGCTTGTTCAGCCTGTGCTTCCTTCAACCGACGAACTCTTAGACGTCGGTCGGAGTTTGCAGGGGCTAGTTTTGCTTATAAAATGCCGTCGGAGACTCCGACTTCGCATTTAGTCAAAAAACGGAAGGACAAGGACCGACATACGCGGGCCGCGGTTTTGGCTGAAACCTCGGTCAGGCCTACCGCGAGTGTCTCGGTCTCGGCTGAAACAGAGTCCTTGGTACTTCCTACTACCGAAACCACACAACCGACTACCTCGGCCCTGGAGGCCCCGGCCGAGTCGGTCATTGAATTACCTACTGAAACCGGTGTCCAGGAACCTTCCGACATCATTACTTTAGATGTCTACTCCTGCACGTGGTGCAGCCAGACCCCCTGCTTCCATGTCCATTAAGGCTTTCTCTAGGGCTAAGGCTGCTAAACTTTCTAAGGCTTTGCCTCCCAAAGTTTCCTCTCAGAGACCTTCTTCTAGCTCTCCGATTCTTACCCTAGCAGAGGATCTGATTTCATTAATTAGAGGCTCCCAACCTCATCAGGACAGGGGCTCTCAACCACCTCCAGACAAAAGGCCCAGGGTTGAGCCCTCTGATCCACAGTCCTCAGATGAGTCCACGGATAGCTCTGCTCTGTCAGACCACCAGGAGGAGGCTTATTCGGCCTATGAGGATTCTGATGCTGAAGAATCTATTCCCTCGGCCTCCCCTCCTGAAGAGTTTTCATTTGGAGAAACATTACACACTATGAGAGAACATTTTCAATGGCAGGGTCAGGAATTCTCTGATTCCAGAAAGAGATTAAGGACCTTTTTACATTTACCTCAGCACAGGCCCTTAGCTATACCTCCTGTTTTGAATGTAATTAATGATGACTATTCTGATGCTTGTACTGCTCCTGACTCTCTCCCTCCGGCTCCTGCCAAACCTGATAGGTACTACAGGGTCCCGGACTCACATTTTCACCTGTACAAGGCCCACTCTGCTGATCCAGAAACTATTTCCCAGGGCCCTAAAGGGGTTGCAGCTGCCACTGCTAAAAATCCTCTACCCACTGAAAGGGAGTCCAGAGCATTAGAGAGATGGGGTAAGAAAGTGTATACTTCTGCAACTCTTTCCATGAGGGCATTAAACTGTCAATTCCATATGATACAGTATCAAGAGTATTTACTAGATGAATTGCATAAGAAACTGTCCTCTTCTGAACCCCTTGATCGTAAATCCCTTCAGGATCTGGTGCATAACTCCCAGCAGGTTAGTAACCATTTCTTGCAGTGTGGTTATGATGCATTGGAAGCTTCATGTAGATCAGCTATGACAGGTGCAGTTATACGTAGGCATGCCTGGCTGAAGGAACAATCTCTGCCAGACCATGTTAAAGCTAAGGTTTTGGATGCTCCTATGGAAAAGCAAAAATTATTTGGTTCCACGGCTCAAGAGGTTTTAAAGAAATTTGAAGAAAAAGCAAAATCTGTGCAAACAGTTAAAGACTTTCTGCAAATCCAACCACCGAGATTCAGCAGAAGTTGGCCTACTAAGAATTGGTCCTTTCCGGACTCAGACAGATCTCGGAGGCAGGAATAGACGTGCCAGAGGTAGAAGGCAAGCTAGAGGCTCCTACAGAGGCCGTCAGTGGCAGCCTCCCAACCAGAGAGGTAGTGCAGGAACTACAACTGCTACACCAGGACAGACTCAATGACTTTATTTTAACTCCGCCGACCAGGGCTCAATTAGAAGCACCTTTGGGCGGAAAGCTTTCTTTATTCTCAAAAAATTGGCACAGCATTACAGGGGACACATGGACACTGCAAATAATAGACAAAGGATACAGGTTCCATTTCCACTCATTGCCAAAAAGAAAAGACATGCCAAACCTGCCACCAAATCAGAGGGCAGAGGCTTTGAAGCAAATTACCAACTTAATGCAAATGAAAGCCATAGAAAAGGTACCTCTTTCAGAACAAGGTCAGGGATTTTACTCAAGATTATTCCTTGTTCCAAGAAAAGAAAATCAATGGAGGCCTATTTTCGACTTGTCCGCACTGAACACGTACCTCATCGTGCCAAAATTCAAAATGCTGACTGTACAGCAACTCCTTCCCATGCTGGGCAAGGGGTCTTGGCTGGTGACTCTAGACCTCAAGGAGGCATACCTGCATGTCCCTATTCGACAAAGCTGCAGAAGACACCTCGGATTTCTTGCAGGGTCAGAGCATTATCAATTCTCAGCATTGCCCTTTGGCTTATCTACTGCGCCCAGAGTATTCACGAAATGCCTGGCATCAGTAATTGCACACTGCAGACTTCAGAGGATTCAAATCTACCCTTATCTGGACGACTGCCTAATACAAGCGGACAGCAAGCAAACTTTGTTAAAGGACTTGGACTATGCCATCCACCTGTTACAGGCCTTGGGATATACAGTCAACATTCACAAATCAAGACTGGTTCCATCCCAAAGAATAACTTTTCTGGGTGCGGCTCTGGACACAACCACCCAGATGGCTTTTCTCACAGAAGAAAAACAAGAACAGCTACCAGTTTACTTTCAGAATCTCACAAGACAAACTCGGATGACTGCAAGGAAAATCCTGCAGGCCCTGGGTTACATGGCATCTTGCATTCTTCTGATTCCACAAGCAAGGCTTCATATGAGGAAATTACAATGGTACCTAAGAAGTTTATGGACTCGGCACAGTCGCAGCTTAGAAGCTCTGATCCCACTCATTCCTTGCCTTCAAAAGGAATTCCTGTGGTGGGCCCAAGCCTGCCAGTCGAACAGTGGGCTACCCTTTAGCAAGCCAAGAGCCAACCAAACCATCACCACGGACGCTTCAGACCAAGGTTGGGGAGCGCACATGGAGGACAGATGTATACAGGGGCTATGGTCACAAAGAGAGCTGCATATGCACATAAACCAAAAGGAATTGCTGGCAGTGATACACGCAATCGAGGCCTTCAAACCTTTCCTTCAGCAAGGCCACCTGCTCATAAGGACAGACAACACCACAGTTATGTGGTACATAAACAAGCAAGGAGGCACCCATTCCTACCCTCTTTGCAGACTGACAATGAACCTATGGGAATTGGCATTGAAACTCAACATACAGCTACAGTCCCAATTCATGCCAGGGAAAGACAATATACTGGCAGACAGCTTAAGCAGAACTACCATGGATGCACACGAATGGATGCTGCACCCAGACATCTTCTTACAAATCACACAATCATGGGGAAGGCCGGAAATAGATCTGTTCGCTTCCCCCCTAAATCATCAACTGAAGAAATTCTGCTCAAGGACATACCACCCACAGGCATGGAAAGTGGACGCTCTCTCTTTTGGCTGGAAAGCTCTAACAGTGTATGCTTTCCCACCTCCTCCACTAATGACCAAGGTCCTACTGAAGATCAGGACAGAGCAGCCCAGAGTAATCCTGATAGCCCCAAACTGGCCAAGACAGCACTGGTACCCACTGTTAAAGAGCTTGTCACAGATGAAACCATGGCCTCTTCCCCCTATGGCCACTCCTACTGATGCAGCACAATTTCAGGACTTTACACTCCAACCTGAAAACCTTGCAGCTAACTGCCTGGAGAATACCATGACTCCTCCTCAGGATAACCTATCCCAGAGAGTGAAGGATATTATTATGGAAGCTCGCCGACCTTCCACAAGGAAGGCATATACAGCAAAATGGAAAAGATTTCACACCTGGAACACAGCAAAGGGCCTAGATGTGACTGTGAATATGGCATATATACTGGAATATTTGGCAGAATTGTCCCACAGTGGCCTGTCTTACTCTTCCATCAAGATACATGCCTCAGCAATCTCAGCAGAATACAATCTAAATCCACCTGTCTTCTCTCACCCTCTACTAAGACAGTTTCTAAGAGGAATCAAAAACATTAATCCTCCAAGGAAACCACCTCTACCTACTTGGGACCTGAATTTCGTGTTGGAAAAACTAACACTTCCTCCCTTTGAACCAGCAGCATCGGCAGATGTACAGTTTTTGTCTTGGAAAACTGCCTTCCTTCTGGCCATAACCTCAGCAAGAAGAGTATCTGAGCTACAAGCTTTAATGGCGGTGCAGCCATTCCTTATTTTTCACCAGGACAGAGTTTCTTTGAGGACCAATCCTACATTCATGCCAAAGGTGGTATCCAGGGTATCTTTGAACCAAGCTATTCACTTGCCTACATTCTTCCCACAGCCACAAAATAAAGGGGAGAGACTTCTGCACACCCTGGACATACACAGACAACTACGCTACTACTTGGACAGAACTAAAAGTTACAGAAAGACTGACCAGTTGTTTGTAGCATATGCTGCTGGGGTACAAGGAAAAGCAATTTCCAAACAGACAATTTCGAAATGGATAGGAAATTGCATTCGTTTTTGTTACTCCTTTCATGGAAACACTGTGCCAGCTAACATTAGACCTCATTCCACAAGAGCCACAGCCACCACCACAGCCTTCCTAAGAGGGGTGGCTACCAAAGACATTTTAGAGGCTGCTACATGGAGCTCCGTGCATACATTTGCCAAGCATTACAATTTGCCTTTATACTCCAGATCCAGAGCAGGTTTTGCTACGGCAGTCCTGCAGGGTATCTTAACTACACCATCCTTCACTTAGTACCTCCACCCCCAGTTTGGCTATGGTATTCTACCCATATGTGATGACTGCAGATGCATCCTTGAAGGACATAGTACAGTTTTGTACCTACCATAAATGTAGATGTCCGATAGATATGCATCTGCAGTCAGGTTTACCCTCCCTCCTACCCCTCTGTGGTATTCCTTGGGTGCTTACCCCTCTTTAAGCTAGCTGGGGGAATCTATTATGGTGTATTTGTTTGTATATACATGTATATATATATTTTTGCAAATGTTTGGAATTTTATTGCATTTATCCAAATTTAGCTTTCCTAGAGGGCACCTGGCATCTGGGGCAAGAAAAACGGAGGAAGATGGCGTCGGCTGATGCTTTTATACCCCAGGCGCTCTGACGTCGGGGAAAGTGCGACATCAGCCGAGGCCAGACCCAGACTTGGAATCCGGCCGACCGAAGGGCTGCCTGAGGCAGGACAACCCATATGTGATGACTGCAGATGCATACCTATCAGACATCTACATTTATGGTAGGTACAAAACTGTACTTTTTTCCACCTCTCTCAACTTTCTGATTTAAAAGCCCGCATTTGCACTTGATGTTCGTGTTTCACTGTTGTAGTCATTACACTTGGGTTATCCTGCTGGCAGGCTATCCGCAGTCGGCCTGAATTCCAAAGAACTGGTCCGGTGTTAGTTGCTGTTGCCTCTTCCCCTTTGTCAGTGTGCCAGGGGTATATAAGATGCAGTCAACACCATTTTCTTCAGTCTTTCTTGCTGCGCAGTGCCTGAAGCAAAAGCAGTTCGCAAGTGCCGGTCGGACGACTCCTGAGATTTTCGAAATTGAATTTCAGATCCGAAGTCTTCAGTAAAGCTAAGTACCCCGTTGGGGAAACTTTTTCTTGCTCCAGACCGATGTCAGTAAAAGTTAACAATTGTATTTCTCATGGGAAGCAAATACCTCATAAAGTTTTTCTTTCTTACTGTATTCCTTGCTTAGGCCCTGACCATGAAGTTGCTAGTTGTCGGTTTTGTGCTACATTTAACCAACGCACTATTAAGCGTCAGTACGATTTTGCTTTTCGTTACTTTGGCCGAAGGTTTAACTATATAATGCCGTCCGAACAGCCGACGACCGGAGTTCATAAAAAGCGCAAGGAAAAAGAAAAGGACAGGCATCCGAGGTTCAAAACCGACGACGAAGCCTCTTCTAGGCCATTCGCCGGTTCTCAGTGAGGCGCTTTCGCAGCCCCTTACACTCGCTACCTCAGAGCCACAGGCCACCTCCGATTCCCACGTGGAGACAACCAGGCCTCTGGAAACTCAAGGTATTGGGCCTATGGAAACTACTCCCTCAGGTCCGGAGCCGCTGAGCAGGCATCAGCTTCTGAGGGTGTTTTTAGACCTACCCAGCTTTCTATCAAGACAGCTTCAGTAACCAAGACAAAGTCTAAAGCACCTTTAAAGACAAAGAAACAAGTACAGCATTCTCCTGCACAGTCATCCTTGCCTAAGAAACAGATGCTTAAAATGGCCGAGGACCTAATTACTTTGATCAGGGGTTCCCATCCCCCTCCTGATAAAAGGCCTAGGCAAGACACTGACTATGATTCCTCTGATCAGGTGTCTATTTCATCTGATTCCTCTTCAGAACAGGGATATTCTCTCCCTCCCTGTGAGGACTCTGATGCTGAAGAATCTATCCGTTCAGCCTCTCCTCCTGAGGACTACTCTTTTTTTGGGGAAACCCTGCACACCATGAGGGAGCATTTCCACTGGAGAGCCAAGATTATTCAGAATCCAAGAAAAGGCTCAGAGACTTTCTTTTATTGCCTCAACACAGACCTCTTGCTATTCCTCCTGTACTAGACATTGTAGATGATGTATTTTCTGAGTCCAGTCTTGTCTCCTGATTCTTTACTCCCTGCACCAGTTAAGCCAGATAGGTACTACAGAGTTCCAGATTCACATAAATGTCTTTATAAAAACCCTGCTGCTGACCCAGAAACTATATCTCGGGGTCCCAAATGGGTCAAGACTTCCACTGCAAAAAACCCAGTTCCCTTTGGTAGGGATTCTAGAGCACCGGACAGATAGGGGAAAAAAAGTCTACACCTCTGCTACTTTAGCTGTAAGGGCTTTAAATTGCCAGTTTCACATGCTTAAATATCAGCAATACTTAATGTCTCTGCTTAAACAGAAAATGCTGACAAACTCTGAATGTCCAGAAAACAAGGAAATGCAGGATTTATTGCATGCAGCTGAACAAGTGAAAAGCATACTTTGCAATGTGGTTTTGATTCACTAGAGGTCACTTGCAGGGCCGCAGTTACAGACTCTGTCATTCGTAGGCATGCTTGGTTAAATGAACAGACTCTGCCTGATCATGTTAAAGCAAAATTATTGGATGCTCCATTACAGCATGATACTTTGTTGCTAAGGCAGAGGAGGTGTTAAAGAAAATGGAGGATAAAGCGAAATCTATGCAGACTGTAAAGGATCTTACAGATTCAACCACCCAGATTTAGCAGGAACTGACCTTCTAAAAATTGGTCCTTTCCAGTGTCAGACAGGCCACAAAGAGGCAGATACAGACGCCCTAGAGGCAGATCTCAGCCCCACGGCTCATACAGACCTAAACAATGGGGTGCTTCAGCCTCCAAAAGTGGAGAAGACAAATCACAACCATTTAGGAAACAGTCCCAATGACTTTCCACTGCCAGTGCCAAGCACTTATTTTTTGGCAGCTCCCTTAGGGGGAAAGCTAGCACTTTTCTCACAAAATTGGCACATGATCACCCAGGACAAATGGGTTCTGAATATTGTTTCTCAGGGCTTCAGGTTCCACTTTCACAATCTTCCAAAGGCACCAGACTTGCCACACAATCAGTGGGCAGAGGCACAAAAGCAAATTTCATCTCTCTTGGACATGAGAGCTATTCAGCGAGTACCACAGCAAGAACAAGGGCAAGGATTTTACTCAAGGCTTTTCTTGGTACCCAGAAAGGACAAAGCATGGAGACCAATACTGGACCTGTCTATTCTAAATACCTTTCTGGACATTCCAAAATTCAAAATGTTGACACTGCAGTAACTTCTGCCCATGCTGGGCAAGAAGGCTTGGCTCGTAACTTTGGACTTCAAAGAGGCATACCAGGCATACCAGCATGTCCCAATCAGTCAGTCTTGCAGAAGATACCTCAGATTCATAGCTGGCTCAATGCACTACCAATTCTCTGCACTGCCCTTTGGCTTATCTACTGCACCCAGAGTCTTCACAAAATGCCTGGCATCAGTAATTGCATTTTGCAGACAGAGGAATTCAAATATATCCATACTTGGACGACTGCCTTATTCAAGCAGAGAGCAAGGACATTCTACTAAAGCATCTGGCGTTTGTAAAAAGATTACTAATTTCCCTAGGGTACACAGTAAACGAAAAGAAATCAAAATTAGTACCCTCTCAAGAGATAATATTCCTGGGTGCAAGCTTAAATACAACTGCCCAGATGGCTTATCTCACGCCAGATAAACAAAGGCAACTGACTTCTTACTTCAAAATGTGGCAACAAAGACCCAGTTATCTGCAATAAAAATTCTGCAAGCTTTGGGCTTCTTGGCATTCGGCATTCTGCTAAGTCTTTGTGCAAGACTGCATATGAGGAAGCCACAATGGTACCTAAAAAGTATTTGGACTCAACATTGCCACAGCCTGGAAACATTAATTACCCTCATTCCCTGCCTGCAACAGGAGTTTCGATGGTGGGCACTGGCTTGTTACCACAACAAGGGACGGCCATTCATTTTACCTACAGCCAGGCAGACTAACAACAGATGCATCGGATTATGCCTGGGGGGCACACATGGCAGGAAAATATATTCAGGGCACGTGGTCCGCAAGCCAAATGCATCTACATATCAATCAGAAAGAGATGCTAGCTGTACAGAATACCCTCACAGCCTTCAAGGATCTACTTCATCCAGGACAACTACTGCTAAGGACGGACAATACTACAGTAATGTGGTACATAAGCAAGGGGGCACACATTCCTACCCCCCCCCTGCAGGCAAGCCATGATTTTGTGGAACACAGCATTGGCCTATCAAGTGCATCTGCAAGCACAATTCCTGCCAGGAAAGACAAATACTCTGGCAGACGAACTAAGCAGAAACCTCATGGACCCTCACGAGTGGAAGTTAGAGCCACAAGTCTTCAGAATGATGATAAGGAAATGGGGATGCCCAGACATATATCTATTTGCCTCCCCTCACAACTGCCAACTACAGATTCTGCACAAGGACCTGTCACGCACAAGCATGGAAGGGGGGTGCTCTATCATTCAGCTGGAAAACCCTGACAGTATATGCCTTTCCTCCACTGCCTCTCCTCCCCAAGGTACTCCTAAATGTCAGACAAGAGAAGCCAAAAATAATTCTGATTGCACCCGACTGGCCACGATAGCACTGGTACCCAATCCTGAAGAGCTTGTCTTAAGGCCCAGCCTGGACTTTACTGCAAATTCCTCATATTCTGACCCAACAATACAATCAAATCCTGCACAGCCAACTCAGAACCTTAAATCTGGCTGCTTGGCGAATAATATAACCACTCAGAACACAACTCTCCCTAAAGCAGTTATGGATGTTATTTTGGAAGCCAGGAGGCCCAGCACCAGAAAATCTTATGCAGAAAAATGGAAGAGATTCTGTGCTTGGAGTCCGGCACAAGGAATTGACCTGCTTGTTCAAAATATTCCTCAGATTTTACAATACCTAACTGAGATGCTGGATAAAGGCCTATCCTTCTCATCCATTAAGATCCACGCCTCTTCCATTTCAGCTCATTACAATACGGAACCACCTATTTTCAAATCCACTGCTAAGGCAGTACCTCAGAGGGACCAAAAACATAAGACCCACAAGGAGAGCACCGATACCTGCATGGGACCTCAATTTTGTCGTGGAAAAGCTCACTCTGCCTCCTTTTGAGCCAGCCAATACAGCCGAGATAAAATTCTTATCATAGAAAACAGCTCTGCTCCTAGCAATAACTTCAGCAAGAAGAGTCTGAGTTCCAGGCATTAATGGCAGTGGAACCTTTTATCATTTTCCTTCCAGACAGAGTTTCTGTAAGGACAAACCCAACATTCATGCCAAAGGTGGTATGGTATCCAGTGTGGCTCTTAATCAAACCATTCATTTGCCTACCTTTTACCCAAATTCCCGGAATAAAGGGGAGAAACTTCTGCTTTCTTTGGACATGCACAGACAGCTACGCTTCTACTCGGACAAAACTAAAGCTTTCAGAAAGACTGAGCAACTTTTAGTGGCATATGCTGCAGGTTCACAAGGAAAGGCTGTCTCAAAGCAGACTTTCAAAATGAATAGGACAGTGCATTCGTTTCTGCTATGCACATGGCAAATCAGTGCCTAAGGACATTAGGCCACATTCTTTCAGGGCAGCAGCCACATCAGCAGCTTTTCTCAGAGGAGTACCAACCAAGGAGATTTTGGAGGCTGCAACTTGGAGTTCAGTGCACACTTTTACCAAGCACTACCACTTACCTCTTTACTCTAAATCCAGAGCAGGCTTTGCCACTGCAGTTCTGCAGGGTCTCATAGCCACTCCTAATTCTATTTAGACCCAGCCGCCCAACCTCAGCTTTGGGATTCAACCCAAGTGTAATGAATGCAACAGTGAAACACGATGAACATAGTACAGTTGTGTACCTACCATAAATGTTGATGTTAGAGTGTATTCACTGTTGCAGTCCAGGTTGCCCACCCACCATCCCCTTTTCTTCGCTGGGACTTATCTGTACTTCTCTATTCTGTACAACCTATGTGGTGTATGTGCTTGTAGATGAAGGTAATTTTTTATGTTGGTGTATGCTTTTTTATAAGCAATATTTTTAGCCTACCCTTTTGGGGGCACCTGACATCTGGGGCAAGAAAAACTGAAGAAAAATGCATCGGCTGCATCTTGTATACCCCTGGCGCACTGACGTCAGGGAAGAGGCAACAGCAACCGACGCCGGACCAGGACTTTGGAATTCAGGCCGACTGCGGGTAGCCTGCCAGCAGGATAACCCAAGTGTAATGACTGCATCAGTGAATAACACTCTAACATCTACATTTATGGTAGGTACACAACTGTACTTTTCCCCCCTTTCCTGTCACTAGTTTAGTCCAGATACAGATTCTTAGTTTTAGCACTTGAATTTGCTTATTCATGATCAGCACTTGTTCAGAACTTGTAAGCAGTAAATAACCTACTAATTACTACAGGACTCAACCTTCCTCATTACCTAGAGGAAAACAGTTTTGGTACTTGCTTTCCTCACGTGTTTAGAGAAAAACCGCTCTTACTTTACTCGCTTATCTAGAGGAAAATAGTTTTTTATTCAGGCATGTCCAAGGGTCAGCTCCCAGTGTTCTCTCCTGTCTATCTGATGAATCTGGGCATCTTGGGGCAATGTAGAAATTGCCTCATGTACACAGACAACCCTCTCCTCCTACCACCCAACACTACAACCTGTGAGAGATGTACTTATCTAGCCAAAGTGGAGGTAAAGCTCTCTCCAATCAAGACTGAACTTGGACAGTCAAAACACTTGCACCACACCACACTCATCACGTAGTCTTACTAAATCTACACCACCAAAATCCACACATAGTAACACAAAAACATTTGCGGAGTCTCTCAATAATAATCTGTCTAAGCAACAGAGACCTCCAAAGCAGAAACACAGGCAACCTTCATCCCTCAACACAACCCAAATGACACACAGCCCACAGACTCAGTGTGCCACTCAACCACAGCCAATGAGGCAAAACAACGTACCCAACACACTAGTCATAGGTGACTCTTTAGTCAGGCACACTGATGTCCCACTCACCAGACTAAACGAGGAGAAGGTTGTCAGCTGCCTGTCGGGTGCCAGGATCCGCCACATAACCCACGCACTCAGGTCACTCCACAACAAGCACAAATATGACTCTTGTCATTGTCCATGTTGGTGTGAATGACCCGAGACGTACCTCCTTGGACTACATGAAAAGAGACATGGAAGAGCTCTCCGATCTTGTAGCCCAGGCAGGTATAACCCTAGCCCCGAGTAGCATTCTGCCATCACCCACAATGATGCAGCAGTACAAGGACAAAAAATGATTGACTTCAGCAATTGGCTAAGTTTCAGGTGCCATTCTAAAGGGATCCAGTATCTGTCTGCCTGGGATGACATGGTCGACAGACCATGATGCTTTGCCAGAGATGGCCTGCACCTGTCACCCCTGGGATTCCATATACTGGCTAAGGTTCTTGTCGCCCCTATAGTGCCTTTTTTAGGCAAGGTCCAAATGACAAATTCACCACCATAACAGGAACAGGCAAGCAAAAACTGAGGGCAATCCTACTCTATGCTAGAAGTCTAAATCTCAAAATGCACTCACTAGAGGCACTTCTTAAAATGGAGAACATCGATATCTGTGCAGTGACTGAGACCTGGTTCAAGGCTCCAGAGACCACCCCTGCACTACCAGGCTATAACTCATACCACACTTTTCGGCCATGTAACCTGGACCGGAACACCAAAGGCGGAGGTGTGTCCATATTCATTAAGGATATCTACACCTCCAGGCTAGTTGCTCAGCATAATGCAGCCAAGGTTAAAGTGCAACTAACTCTGGGAAAAACTGCAATCCAAATTGTAGATTGCTACAGATCCCCCACCATGCCCCAGGATTCCCACTCCTCTTTTCTTGATGTACTGGAAAATATTAGGGTTCAACCAAACACCCTAATAATGGTCGATTTCAACTACCCCACCATTAATTGGCATAACTACTCCTGTATCAACTCCTTCCCTCAACGCTTTCTGGAATTCATGATCTCCAGTGCCCTGTATCAGCTTATCCACACCCCCACCAGGGGCAACAGTATCCTAGATCTGGTCATTACCAACATGAGTGACCGGTGTTCCACACCTGAGGTCAACGCCTCATTGGTCTGATCCAACCATAAGCTAATTACCCTAGATATCCACATCCTGCCCCCACCCCCCTTTAAGGAAACCATGATAAAAAAATTACTCCAAAGCCAACTTCATGCTTCTCAAGACAGAAGTGGTGAACTTCATGACATCCATGCAGATGGACAATACATTTACGACTACTGAATCCTACACGTTCACTTTATAAGCACTTACATGAGTGCATGGATCGTGCTATCCTCCAAAAAAAAGGAAGCCAATCTGGTGGTCCCCTGCCATAGACTGTACAACAGAAGGAAGAAACTCTTGCAAAAGAGAGTAAAATCCCATGAGTGGAGGAGCTCCCTGGTCAGCCTCAGTAAAAAGCTGCGATCCCTGATAAAATCCTCCAAAGCTAGTTACGAAAACAAAATCGCCACTGATTTTAAAGACAACCACAAAGCATTCTATAGCTATGTCAAGAATCTCAATGGCAACACTCAGATCTTCTCTAATGGCTAAATATACAGACCCAACTGATATTGCCAACATCCTGGCAGATAGGTTCAGTGCTAACGTTACCCCCCTCTCACCCCCTAAAGAGCCCATCTCTATACCGGAAGAATGCAAAGTTCCTATAATCACGGCTGCACAGGTAAAAAACACACCTTCCAAAACCAAGAACACCGTATCCATGGGACCAGACAACATTCTAGGCTGCGTTCTACATGAACTGCAGAACGAGCTGGCATCCCACCTGAGTACCATGTTCAATCATAGCCTCACCTCAGGCTTTGTGCCTGCTGAATGGGGCACAGCGACGGTTACCCCACTCCACAAGGGGGGAGCCACCACGGACCCTGGGAACTACCGCCCCATTAGCCTGAGGAGCCTGGTCTGCAAGGCCATGGAACATATTATCATGGAACTTATAAACAGACATTGGTAATCTCCAAACTCTGGACCCCACCCAGTTCGGGTTTTTAAAAGGCAGATAGTCTCCTAAACCTGATAGACTTCTTTGAAGCAGTCACCAATCACCAAATCCGTTGACAAGGGTAAGGCGGTTCACACAGCCTATGTAGATCTTGCCAAGGCTTTTGACACCATCCCCCACTCTGGAATTATAGATAAACTCACTAAACTAGGTATAAATCCCTGTGTCACAAGATGGGTTGCCGACTGGCTCAATGCCCGAACCCACAGTGTGAAAGTAGCAGACTCCAAATCCGACTTCAGACCTGTGACAAGTGGAATACCAAAGGGTTCAGTCCTGGGTCCTCTCCTGTTAGCCTGTACTTCAGAGAAGTAGATACCAAACACAGAAGGTCTTTGGCTAACGAAGTTCGCAGATGACTGCAAACTAGAAGCCATAATCGAAACTCCTAACGATGTGGACATCCTGCAAAAGGGCCACACTGAGACAGATGCCTGGTGTCAAAGCCATGGCCTCAAGCTCAATACCAAAAAGTGCATTGTCACCCCCTTTGGTAAAAACTCTGTACCCATGAACTACAACATAGGTGGTAGTATACATAACCCCGAAAGTGTGATAAGAGACCGTGGGTCACAGGTGGACAGTAGTCTCTCCTTTGATAATCACATCGCCACAGTAGTCAGGAAATCCTTCGACGTGGCACACCATCACAAAAGGTTTCTCATCCAGAAAAAAAGTGGTCATTGTTCCCCTCTACTCATCACTCATTTGACCCATTATAGAGTACAACGCCCCTTTTGGTATGTACCTCACAAGACATCTACAACAACTGGAAAGGCCACAGAAATACCTCACAGAGGATTACCGGCCTCAAACAGACAGTCTCAAAAAAACTCCAGCTTTACTCAGTCGCATATCGCCTACTCAAAGGTGATCTCTGACTAACATACAAAGCTATGTCAAACCCAGAGCTGTTGGACATGCTCCAATTAAAGAAATCCCAATCCCTCTGAGCTACATGCTCTAGGGACGTAAACCTTGTCACCACAATAAACAGAACATGGTGGAGGGATAGATTCCTGTCCCATAGACTTCCCATACTCTGGAATAAACTACCTATCTATTATCAAACAAAGCTCCTCATTAGCACTCCAAGAAAAATCTGGATGATTGGATGGGAAATAGGAAATTCACCCCGGGGATCACCTCTGTGGCTGTGCTCGACAGTGGCACAGGAAAATAATTTTCTTGGGTGGCAAAAGACAGGGTACCTTTTGGCTGGGCTTGTTTAGGCCCCAGGGCCGATAGCCTAGTACCTACCTATGGACCTATTCCTGACTGTGCGGAAAATAAAGAATTACAGAATTTAATGCATTCTGCTGAACAGGTTGGAAAACATACTTCGCAATGTGGATTTGATTCATTAGAGGCTTCTTGCAGGGCTCCGGTTACTGGGTCTGTGCTTAGAAGGCATGCTTGGCTTAAGGAGCAATCTTTGCCTGATCATGTTAAAGCTAAATTGTTGGATGCTCCCTTAAATCAGGACCGCCTGTTTGGCAACAAGGCTGAGGAAGTTCTTAAAAAGATGGAAGATGAAGCTAAATCTATGCAAACTGTTAAAGATTTCTAACAAGTTCAGCCTCCTAGATTTAGTAGACACTGACCCTCTAAGAATTTGTCCTTTCCAGCCCCTTCCAGGTCTTCTCAAACCAACCCAGACACAGCAGAAACCCCAGGTTTCAGGCCCAGGGGGGAGACACAAGACTAAGCAGTGGGGGGTTTCCACACCCAATTCAGGGAGTAGTAAGACTCCTCCCTGTGGAAAACTGTATCAATGACTTTCTTTTAAAACTTCCAAGCACTTCCCAACTGAATGCTCCTTTAGGCGGAAAGATTGGTTTGCAGGCCAGAAACTGGGAACTCATTACCCAGGACAAATGGGTTTTAAATGTAGTGTCCCAAGGATACAGATTTCACTTCCACACCTTTTACCCAGGACAAATGGGTTTTAAATGTAGTGTCCCAAGGATACAGATTTCACTTCCACACCTTACCAACACCAAGTGGGTGGCCAGATCTACCCACAAATCAGTGGGCAGAGGCCCAAAATCAAGTACTCTCTCTCTCTCTCTCAATCATGGGGACTATTCATTTGGTACCAGAAAAGGAAAAGGGACAAGGTTTCTATTCCAGACTTTTTCTGGTACTCCGAAAAGGCAATACACGGCATCCTATCCTGGGCTTTTCTACTCTAAATACCTTTCTGGTGATTCCAAAATTCAAAATGCTGACTCTTTACCAGCTGCTTCCTATGCTAGACACCGATGCATGGTTGGCAACACTGGGCGTAAAAGAAGAGCATACCTGCACATCCCTATCAGGGAGTTTTGCAGAACATACCCATGCTTCAAATCAGGCTGCAGCCTACATGCACTATCAGTTCTCTGCACTGCCCTTTGGCTTATCTACTGCGCCCAGGGTATTCACAAAGTGCCTAGGTCCAGTTATTGCATTTTGCAGGCAACAAAATATTCAGATATACCCATACCTGCATGATTGTCTAATTTGGGCAGAAAGCCAGGGTACTGACTTGTCTGGGGTACACCATAAACGAAATCACAACTGGTGCCCTGTCAACAAATTATATTCCCGAGAGCAAGCTTGAATACAACTTCCCAGATGGCTTTCCTCACGCCAGGGAAACCGATTCTTTTGACAACCTACTTCAAACAAGTGGCCACAAAAACCCAGTTATCTGCAAGGCAAATTCTGCAAGCCTTGGGGATCATGGCCTCCTGCATTCTTCTAATTCCATATGCAAGGCTGCATTTGAGAACTGCAATGGTATCTCAAAAGCCTATGGTGTCAACATTCACAGGATCTAGAAGCTATGATTCCTATCATACCTTGCCTACGCCTAGAGTTCCTTTGGTGGGCAGAGGCTGGCCACCAAAACAGGGGACTACCATTCACTCTACCCCCTGCTGTCCAAACCTTGACAACAGACGCATCAGACTATGCATGGGGGGCTCACCTGGCAGGGAAGTGCATTCGGGGCAAATGGAACCCAAGTCAAATGCACCTGCACATAAATCAAAAGGAAATGTTAGCTGTACAGAAAGCTCTGACAGCCTTCAAGGACCACATTCTTCTAGGACAACTAATGGTAAAGACGGACAACACCACGGTCATGTGGTACATAAACAAGCAGAGGGTGTACACACACTTACCCCCTCTGCAGACTAGCCATGGCATTGTGGAACACAGCCTTGAGCTACCAGGTGAATCTACAAGCTCAATTCTTGCCAGGAAAACTAAATACAGTGGCAGATGGACTAAGCAGAAACCTCATGGACCCACATGAGTGGAAACTGGTACCAAGGATTTTCAGCATGTTGACAAGCAAATGGGGGAGCCCAGATATAGACCCGTTTGCCTCCCACCCAGAACCATCAATTGGACAAATTTTGCACAAGGATTCCCCACAAACTAACTTGGAAAGTGAATGCTCTATCCTTAAGCTGAAAAAATCTATCCGTTTATGCTTTTCCTCCTCTGCCTCTGATCTCCAAGGTACTAGTAAAAATCAAACAGGACAAGCCAAGGACGATCTTAATTACACCAGACTGGCCACGCCAACACTGGTACACCCTCCTGCGCAGTGTCACGCTTGGTCCCATGGCACCTGCCTCAGACTCTGAACCTAGCAGCCTGGCTAATTACCTAATCTCTCCTTTATCACCCCTCAGTAAATCAGTGATGGATATCATTTTAGAGGCTAGGAGGT
The DNA here is from genome assembly GCF_019279795.1 of Protopterus annectens. Lineage (NCBI taxonomy): Eukaryota > Metazoa > Chordata > Ceratodontiformes > Protopteridae > Protopterus > Protopterus annectens. The sequence continues at coordinate 535,287,140 of NC_056727.1, read as the reverse complement.
CTTGTACCAGAAAATCTTTTGCTGCAAAATGGAAAAGATTTTGTACCTGGAACCAGTCTCACGGGATGAGCGTAGCAGTGCCCAATTTACCTCAGACTCTACAATATTTGACTGAAATGTTTCATAAGGGCTTGTCTTT